>NC_143043.1:43657446-43884946 GCF_057628025.1 Oncorhynchus mykiss
GATGAAGGGAAGGGAGGAGGGAGGAAGATGGGATGAAGGGAAGGGAGGAGGGAGGAAGATGGGATGAAGGGAAGGGAGGAGGGAGGAAGATGGGATGAAGGGAGGAGGGAGGAAGATGGGATGAAGGGAGGAGGGAGGAAGATGGGATGAAGGGAGGAGGGAGGAAGATGGGATGAAGGAAGGAGGGAGGAAGATGGGATGAAGGGAAGGGAGGAGGGAGGAAGATAGGATGAAGGGAAGGGAGGAGGGAGGAAGATGGGATGAAGGGATATGTGGAGGGATGGATGATGGGGGGATGAAGGGATATGGCAAAAATGCAGCGGTGACAAGTCTCATTTTTAGCGTATTGCTTTTGATGCAATCTTGACACATTTGAGTATTTCATTAAGCAGCTAAATTATTGACTCTTGTGTATAGCATTCCCCCAAAACAGCCACATTCATTATCAAATTGGCTGTGATTATTTAAATAAATGTAGATAGGCCTACAGTATTACTGGGGAGAGAAAGTTAAGTCGGGAATACTTTCTCTTAAGTCGCTCTGATTTCAAATATTCAAATTGGCGGATGATGCTCTTTGATGATGATGTGCATCTTAAGGCAGCACGTAGCCTAGCACTAAAGAGCGTTGGGTCTGTAACCGAAAAGTTAAATCCCCGAGCTGGTTCAAATCCCCGAGCCGAATATGTGAAAAATCTGTTGATATGCCCTTGAGCATACCCTAATTACTCCATTAAGTAGCTCTGGATAAGAGCATCTGCTAAATTACAAAAAATTAAGAAAAAAAATGTCAGTTGGCATCCGGGTCAATGACAGTTGAAAAACATTTCCTGAAGTGATACAAATCATAGTTTAGACTTCACATAACTCTCAGGCGAAATTTAAGTAATGGTATGACAAAAGGCACGGTGAAAAGTAGGATTTCCATCATTTAAAAAAAATCAATTCTTTCGGTTATGACACGCGCTTGTGCGCGCTCCTTCTAGTGCCGAGAAAATGTGAGCTCTGTGCAAAAAATCTCAACATATACGCAAACTTTAAACAAAATGAGATCTGGTGTGAATGAAAAAAAAGTCTACATTTTAAGAGCTGACACAAATTCCTGTTTCTTTCGGCTTGGCACATAACTTTGTTGTACTGCTCTGTTTACTCAAACATACAAGAGACACGTTAATGTAAAAGAGAAAATGGTCGATGATGACAATTGTAATAAAATAATGGTTCCATCCAATTGACTGGTGTCAACAATACAACTAATCTCTCTCTCTACTGTACTAGAATTGGCCTAAACGTTTTTGCCAGAGCTACTCCCCGACTTAATGATGGGAGCGACTGTTTTCCATTTAGTCTGAAATGCAGCATTGCTTCAACCCCTGATCGCATGTTACCCGTATTGATTGCAAGAGGAAACGTAGACCTTATAATTGTATTGGCAACATTTGCGTTTAAGGCCGCTTCCTGACTTACTTGCCTGTTTGGTTGCCCGTGGCCTCCTATTGACGATGTCTCACAGAAGAAAAAAACGAGCATAATTGGTCTGTGCATGAGAGAGATTTGTAGGCCTAGGGAGAGGCCTGTTAAGGAAAGGATCAGACGACCCCCTCTGTGAAAATGAGAGACAGACTAGCCTACCTCCACTGTCACTGATGCCGTGTGGGATTCATAACTTTGTTGCATAAAGCTCATTATCAGTCTTTACGTCCATGCTCTTCTCATTAGTATTGGAGGTATGGAGCTGTTGAATTCGGTGAAAGTATGCTGTGCCTAATACAGGATGAGATCGAAGTAGCTATGTGGATTATTAT
Organism: Oncorhynchus mykiss; assembly: GCF_057628025.1. Lineage (NCBI taxonomy): Eukaryota > Metazoa > Chordata > Actinopteri > Salmoniformes > Salmonidae > Oncorhynchus > Oncorhynchus mykiss. The sequence goes on from NC_143043.1 coordinate 43,659,251, forward strand.
ACAGGTAATAAAATATATATTCCCATACCATTACGTGCCTATTAGCCACTAATCAATCCATACATGATAAGATTTAAATCTAACAAATAGTATGCATGACTTTGTATGAACGCTAGAGTTTTAGGAATGATCTATACAGTTAGACAAGTGACGAAATGTTCTATTGGGTGAAGAGGAAACTGTTTAGGCTTCGGTAGCTGCTTCGCAGTCTAACTGGGGTGAGGAGAGCAAATTAGAAATGTGAAAATTATTCAGCCACCTTTTAGAAATAGCAGATCAATAGAAAGTGTTTGTTTATTATTCAATAGCCTACCAACGCGTTTTGGCATATAGCTTTTAATTAGGATGCTTAGAAGACACATGATCGTATTATTATTGGCCTAAAATATGATATTAATTCATTAGAATACATGTAATTATATTTCGTATAGGTTTACAATAATATAGGCTAATGTCCAACAAATGACAACAAAACTAATTCGCGACATAATGACTACATCATTTGATGAATGATTTAGTTAATATGTGCCTTTTCATTAACTCCATGAGTGGAAATTCACGTAATTCTAAATTAAAAACTTGTCTGTTAATTTATAACTCAACTGACACCTTTCAAACAGTAATGGCTCAGTCATTCAGTCATTAAAAAGTTCAACATGACAGTTCTAAGAAAATGCTAATCATGACGCAGTTTCACAAAGTAGGCTACATTATGTGATTTTCCTGAGACAACAGTTAAGCCCAAATCTTCAATAAGGTTACATATTAGTCAAAGGAAAAAGACAACCTAAATAAGGACACACACACACACACACACACACACACACACACACACACACACACACACACACACACACACACACATATAAAGAAATATGTTCCATTTTGGGACAAACACACTTTCGCGAGAGCAGCGCATGTCTCCTAACCTAGTCCTTTGGTGAATTGATAAATTATTCACTCAAACGATTATCTTTTTGGGGCAAAAAGGTTCACCATATGAGTCACCATAAACACCATAAAACCTCATCGCAAACGTAGGCCTAAAACTTTACTCAGGCTGTAGTTCAAAACACAAAATACGCTGGGATACGCTAAAATAGCACGTGCAACCCGGCCTATGCAGGAGAGTGAATTCATGATTGTAATTTGAAAGTGTTTACTCGATGGAGACATAACAATAAGGAAGATGAACCTTTGTGTGTGACATTACAGGGCCAACTCTACTCTAAACGAGGTGTTTCTATTGATACACTCTCAGGAACACTGAATAGCCTAGGGTTTAAACGAAATTCCAACCAGGGGCAGCACTGAAAGGAAAAGGAATTAGTGTTTTACATAATCTATATTTGATTGATAAACATCACACCTTATAACAACCATGGAGTTATCAAAATAACTGTTTTCACTTTGACAATGAAGAAGTATGCCGTTTCACGAGCTGAAAATGAGCACAATCCTACATGTAAGAAGTAGTCAAATATTTAAAAAGAAGTTATCTTGGCCAGGTCGCAGTTGTAAATGTGAACTTGTTCTCAACTAGCCTACCTGGTTAAATAAATGTGAAATAATAATAATTATATATATATATATATATATATATATATATATATATATATTTAAAGACTGCATGCATAGCTAGAAGTGTTCCTCGTTTTCCCCTAGTCTACCATAGGGACATTCGTCTGACCTTTCTTATGCACGAGTCACATCAATCAGATGAAACAGAATGATAGGCTACATACAGTAAGTATGTCGGCATATGTGAAATCATTATTATAGAAATTGCTTGATAATCATGAATTGTTATAGTTAGTAATCATACTATAATTTATCAGTCGGCTATAGGCTAACATAATAATTGTCATCATATTATTACATTGGACTATTAATATAATGGGTTACTAATAATACTACTAATAATAATAATTAATAATAATAATTATAATAATCGTTTAGATCGTTTAGTCTGGTGATGAAATATGTGACCAATTGATTGCTATATGGATTAAGTCGCCGAAAAACTTCCCATAAACAACTTTGGGAGAATTGGAGATATGTTATAGATATCGTTATCGGCCTATTAATAATTCAATTAAACATTTTAAGCCAATAGTTTAGCCTATCGATCATTTTAGCAATATGATAACAAACCCCAGATTGGCTTTTTACACCTGAGCGCAACACGTGATTTCTCTTTCTCATAATCAATTGCATTACTGCATAACACAGCTGCTGCTCATGTCTGGTCCGAAAATATATACAGCATTATGGCTTATTACAATTCATGTGAAATAGATGGAAACGGTGAGATTTGTCACTATGGAACACCACTGACTTGTACTCACTGCTTATGGCGTGTCTGTACCTCTGCTGGCCGTTGAGGAGGCTCTGTCCATTGATTAAAAGTATTGAATCCAGGGTTGGGCTGCGTCGGATCAACGACGGGCGGAAATCGGCTAGAGTCGGTGCGGTGGACACAACTTCGTTCTCGGGGCGCTGGATGTGAGCGAGTCCGAGAGAAAGGGGAGGATGGGTGACAAGGGTAGACAATGTTGGCTTATTGTCTGTGTGTGAGAGAGAGAGAGAGAGAGAGAGAGAGAGAGAGAGAGAGAGAGAGAGAGAAAGTGTCTCTTTCGCACCAGACCCAGTGCGTCGAGGAGGCTGGCTTGAGCGCTAAATCCTGCTGGAGCTCGAGCCGCTCGCTGCGTGTCGCGGCGCAGAGGACTTCGTCAATGGGCACAGCTGGAGTCGTTTGATCGCACTTCGTTTCAGTCGTCACCGGTTAGAAAAGGCTGAGGCACAAATCTGCCCTCCTTTGAACTCGTGGCTGCTTCACCAGCGGGAACAAGGAAAACACAAAACGCATCATAACCAGAAAAATTGTAACAACAGGCAAAACAACCAAGTTCCTCAAACAAAATAAAAATGTACCGAAATCACAGTGTTTGCGACACAGATAATGTTTGAACTGAAGAAAACTTGATATCCGCCAAACGGTTACAGTTTCACGGAGAGCAATCTGATTGTGTCACGTTCAATCAGTCCCGTGTCAACCGGCGCGCTAACTGACAGGCTGGTTCATGGAAGAGGGAGGCGAGAGGCAGAGAGGCGTGGAGAGACGGAAGCGAGCGCAGGGGAGAGGGGAGGAGGGAGGAGGCATCAAAAGTAATTTGGCCTATTCCTTCCTTGGTGTTTTGCTTAAATCCAACTAATATAAAAGTCAGAACATTTTGCACTTATTTGTCTTTTTCCTTTCAAACATCCGTTTTGGCGAGACTGTGCGCCATTGCCATTCACATATATTTGGTTTCTGATACAATGTGTGCCTGTGTCAGATACAAATGATGTCATTACTGATAATTAACAACAATGAACTACCATCAGAGTAGATTGGCAGGCAGATGATATACAAAAGGGTGAGGTTTAAGTCCATGCTCAACAACGATATCAGTAGTCTAATAAACGTGGACTAAATAGCCGTCCCTGCCTCTGCCCGTCTGTTTTATTAGATGTCCTGTGTAAATACAACAGGAGTGTCAGGTGAAAGCAGTTAATAATAAACCACATTCTTGATAGACAGACAGATGTCACCGGCTTTTAATACATAATGAGGCCAAATTGGTTTGTGTGGCCCTCTCGTTTATGTGTTAAAGTCAGGACGAACTCGACGAGAGAGCGACACAAAACTATCTGTCCTAAATATTTAATAAGCTGTGTTTTATGTTTCAGGCTCTGATAGGTTTAAGGTGAGTTTCAATAGCACATGATGAACAACGTATATGCCGCTTCATGGTTGGCAGCCTGGCACTATGGAAGGGTTAACTTTGCTGTCTGTATTCCTTTCTGTCTCATTGCCCACCTTGGCACACACTGATTGAATCAACGTTGTTTCCACGTCATTTCAATGAAATTACGTTGAACCAACGTGGAATAGACCTTGAATTGACATCTGTGTCCTGTGGGTCAAGACTCAAATCCTTCAGATTAAATTGGACATTAGATGTATTTTAAAGAATACTATCATGTGTTGGCCATAGGAGCATGCATGCACAACAAACAAACCAATATATATATATATATCGTTTTGGTGTTAATTAACACAGTCAAAACTTTGGAACATTTGTGAAATATTTGATGACTGGGAAATGCCCATTTACCTGCAACAGACCCCAAAACCTCGCAAAGACAGTGTGATACATCACATTGATGGGCATCATCAGTACATGTGAGGACCGGCCACACGACGCTACTTATGCCTTCGAGATGCATAGTTTAGCCTCCTGAATAACTGACGCAACAAGCAGGAGAAGGTCCCGGGCCTCCACGTGCGTGCCTGCGCGCGGGTCATATAGAGAGAGGGTGGGCAATATGTAGGAGATACAGTGGCGCATGCAGCAATATTTAATGCACGTCTCAAACGATACTTTTGGTCATTCTATTCCTGTTTGCAGTGTTTTGTAAGGCGTGATATAGCCTAACAATTGCCATTTGCTTTACGAAATCCACGGAACAGTCTCTGGAGATGATACATGTTGTAAAAACACTTGGATCATATTTGTTTTTTAAGTGGAGGCCCATTGGTAGCAAACATCACGATGTCCAATCTCAGACAAAACCGATCAAATAATCGTCTCGAGAATGTCGAGAATGAACGCAAGACTGATATAACTTGATTTAAAGTGTCAGAGAGGGCACCTTGGAATCGTATCGTTTTTCGGTCACAGTGTTAACAACGCTCTTTGCCAACTCAAATTGTTAACGACACCCTTCGTCAAAAACTCTCCATAAGTCACATCAATAAAACTCTATACATGTTTCAATGTAATATTTACCAGCATAGGCTAGTAAGAACCTTACCTGGTTTGGAACACCGTAATGAAGGTTCAATAACAGCTCGAAAAGGTCGACCATTGGCGGTTTGGAACCGTTCTGCTGATCGCAGTGTTCTGGGTGCAGAATACACGAGATGCGCGCTGGGGTTCGTGAGAGGGGACAGTGGCGGAACGCCGGCCAATGCGCGTAGCTCACTCGTCAATAATATTAAATATGATTATGATGATGATGTAGCAGTGCGTAGGCGAGAGACCAGCGTCTGGTCTGTGCATAAAGGTTTCTCAAATCGATTCTTGGAACGAACAACAATTTTTGACCAGACAATACCTTATAATTGATTTGTAAAAGTATTATAAACCAATTAATCAACATATGTCTTTGGGGGAGGCAAACATTTGCGGCAGGTAGCCTAGAGGCATTGGACTAGTAACCGAAAGGTTGCAAGATCGAATCCCCGAGCTGACAAGGTAACACATATCATATATCGTTCTGCCCCTGAACAAGGCAGTGAAACCCACTGTTCCCCAGTAGGCTGTCATTCAAAATAAAAATGTGTTCTTAACTGACTTGCCTAGTTAAATAAAGTTTTTTTTAAAATGCCCTGCTATTGAAACGTGTGTGTGTGCGCGCTAACGAGTTGGGCGCTGCACGCCATGTGCACATTTTTGGTTTGGAATTATACATTTGACATAGTCTTCACAATCCATGCGTTGCATCACAACAAAAATAATCATGCTACACGTGAGCAACTTCTTCGGTGGTTTAATACTGGTAGGCCTACGGCACTGAAAAGCAAGCAACACACAAGTTGAAAAAAATCCAACGCCTGTGACACACTGCAAGCAGTCCCACACCACTCCAAGTACGACAGATGAGTAGCAGCAATGTGGAGTGCCGGAAGGCATAGGCCTACACTTCTACACAACCGGTGTGCACAAAGCGTAAGTGGGAAAGGGGTGGTATAATTAAAATATCTAACACGTGCGTAAAATGCCTGGTTCATTTTCTGAAGTGATCTTTAAAATATATTTTTTCTCAATGAGAACATTTTGGGTCGTGAAATGCCCAACCTCAGCTTATATAAAGAACCGGTGGTGTTTTAAAGATGGCTCTAAAGCTAGACTGTGGCCGACGTGACCTCGGCAAATATGTAATTTGTTAGACCAATGGTTTTAACTTAACCTAAAAATGTCCCCTTTTCAAATCGAAAATTATAGGTAGTCTTAATTTATACGTGAAAACGAGACGTGTAAATGGACGTGTTTGTGGCTCCTGGCAGAATGGCCTTGGCTCGACGTGTCACTTTTACAAAGCAATCTGTGTGAATTTTGTCACAAGGATAAAAAATGATTTATGCGCCACTAAACTATAGAGACACGTAATTTAAAATGTCTAGAAGAACAGGCAATCAAAACGCCAATGTCCTTCCTTACAAGTTAAACAAATAAGTGTTATCGAAAATACTTGGAATGAATTTCGAATTTAAGGGGTATAAAACGTGATTTAAGTATAGATCTGTTATCTATTATCCTCAAATATGATTATTGATAGCCTATAGGCCTACTATTCTTATAAATATATTTATATTTTTGTCTGACACGGAATATGTCTTATTATTTACATTACATATTTGAATATTACAAAAAAAGTATTAGGCTGCCTATTAAACGACAACCGTCGTATTCGTTTAATTGCTATACGCAAGGCGCTTGTCATGCAACCTGGCTATTGGATGGAGCCTATTACAAAGCTGCTTGAGCGCATTTATTTCAACGCTTCACCTAAAGGCAGATTAAATGAAGTAGACGCATTTGTTTTATCCTGTGGTATTTTTCAAAGAAATGTTTTGATAACTTGATGTGCATTTCACTTCCTCTGGCAAAGCAGCTATTTCTTGTCTATTCGGGTCTTTTTAAATAATTTAACACTGCTTAGTGACTCCTTTGCATCTCTCCTGCACTTACTCCACTTCACTGTTTTCCATTTCTTGGGAAACTGGTTATCTAAAATAATACGTCTGTTGAAAGGCAGTAGTAGCAGTGAGTCTTGCACATGAGCTCAAACAAGCGTGAAACTTCAGAATTCCGTGAAACAATGAAAAATTGATTTCGACAATAGCCCCAATAGAAAACAACCCGAAAGAAGCTTTTACATTATTCAAATCATGAAATATCCCTAAAGCTTTCGTGAAACATGACAGTAATTATGAAGCAGTTAGAACAATTGAGCACACAGCATCCCCAGGTAAGTTGAAACAGGTCTGTCTAGATTTGGGGGGGGCCGAGACAAACAGACCAACAAAAAGCGTCGATTTCATTTAATTGGGATGCGAAGGGAGCGGGATTTCTGATGGAAGGTCTAAATGCAACGAATGACCAGGCTCCAACGAGCCTCTTGTGCTGGCTGACGGAGACTGAGTAGGTTAGGCTAGTCACTGGATGATACAGTATCTAGATTCTAAGCCCCTCGGTGCCCACTGCGTCACTACAGCCCCAAAATAAGAATAACAGTATTTTATTTACTTCCCCATCGAAGCCCATGCTGGGATTTGATAGGAAATCATCTGGTGATTTGACGCAGACCTCCGGCACAAAGCAAACTTAAATTCAAGAAGTCAGCAGAATAACTTAAAGAAAACTGCATCTGGAATATGTCAGCCATGATGCCGAATTAATACCACCGTTATGACTGTGTTGTGTGTGTAGCTTTGGGCAATTGGTGAAGCCTCTATGCTACAGGACAACAACACAGGGGAATGAAAAAGTGTAACCAAAATGTAAATTTAAAATCATTTCAGAGACTACTTTCAAATAACCAGGGGTTCCCAAACTTTTTTACTCGGCCCCACTGCCAGCATTGGGGAACATCCCGCACCACGTGCATTCAACTATTACAAGTTTCAAGAGTAAGTTTAAAGCCAGACTGAGTTCCTTTAAAATATATATATATATATATATATATATATATATTATTATTAATTTGTTTTGGGAGGGGGGGGCGCGACCCACAGTTTGGGAACCACTGGCCTAGGCTACCGGTTCATCTGGTTTTCATTGGTCTCATTTGCTCAGTATATATTGACAGCGTGACAAAACCTGCCACTTCATGTAGAAATAGCACCACTGTGTGGAGGTCTACGGAATAGCAACATAATGGATTCCACAAGTTCTCGAAATAGAAATAGAAAAAATATAGAAATAATTTCTGCATAGAATATATGGTATTCCCTATTCCCAAACGAAAACTTGATATTGACATTTCTTGGAGGTGGAATAATACATAGGCCTACTGTTTCTGTCTAACATACAAACTAATAAAATACAACAATTTTTTGTTGTGATATTTAGCCTATCAATTATTAGGCATATATAATACATGCATTTACTAAATATAAATATATTCTTCACGTTGGGAACCACACATGCAGAGAATATCCGTTCATCTACTCTGTGTCTCACAAAGACACAGTGGTTGGAACGAAAGATCTCAAATTTTGACTCATCAGACTGAAGGACAGTAAATGCATGTATTATATGTGACTAAACCTATATATACAGTTCCAGTCAAAAGTTTGGACACACCTCCTAATTCAAGGGTTTTTCTTTATTTTTCACTATTTTCTACATTGTAGAATAATAGTGAAGACATCACAACTATGAAATACCACATATGGAATCATGTAGTAACCAAAAAGTGTTAAACAAAACAAAATATATTTTAGATGTTAGATTCTTCAAAGTAGCCACCCTTTTCCTTGATGACCACTTTGCACATTCTTGGCATCCTCTCAACCAGCTGCACCTGGAATGATTTTCCAACAGCCTTGAAGGAGTTCCCACATATGCTGAGCACTTGTTGGCTGCTTTTCCTTCACTCTGCGGTCCAATTCATCCCAAACCATCTCAATTGGGTTGAGGTTGGGTGATTGTGGAGGCCAGGTCATCTGATGCAGCACTCCATCACTCTCCTTCTTGGTCAAGTTGCACTTACACAGTATGTTTTCAGTTATTGTCCTGTTGAAAAACAAATGATAGTCCCACTAAGCGCAAACCAGATGGGATGGTGTATCGCTGCAGAATGCTGTGGTAGCCATGCTGGTTAAGTGTGCCGTGAATTCTAAATATATCACAGACAGTGTTCCTAGCAAATGACCCACAACATCACACCACCTCCTCCATTCTTCACGGTGGGAACCACACATGCAGAGAATATCCGTTCATCTACTCTGTGTCTCACAAAGACACAGTGGTTGGAACCAAAGATCTCAAATTTTGACTGATCAGAATTGAGGGAGGAATTTCCACCGGTCTAATGTCCATTGCTCGTGTTTCTTGGCCCAAGCAAGTCTCTTCTTATTATTGGTGTCCTTTTGTAGTGATTTCTTTGCAGCAATTCAACCACGAAGGCTCCTCTGAACAGTTGATGTTGAGATGTGTCTGTTACTTGAACTCTGTGAAGCATGCAATCTGCTGCAATCTGAGGTGCAGCTAACTCTAATGAACTTATCCTCTGCAGCAGGGGTAACTCTGGGTCTTCGTTTCCTGTGGTGATCCTCAAGAGAGACAGTTTCATCATAGCGCTTGATGTTTTTTCAACTGCACTTGAAGAAACTTTGAAAGTTCTTGACATTTTCCGGATTGACTGACCTTCATTGTCTTAAAGTAATGATGGACTGTCATTTCTCTTTGCTTATTTGAGTTGTTCTTGCCATAACATTGACTTGGTCTTTAACCAAATGTGGCTACCTTCTGTATACCACCCCTACCTTGTCACAAAACAATTGATTGGCTCAAATGCATTAAGAAGGAAAGAAATTCCACAAATGTACTTTTAACAAGCCACACCTGTTAATTGAAATGCATTCCAGGTGACTGCCTCATGAAGATGGTTGAGAGAATGCCAAGAGTGTGCAAAGCTGTCAGTCATCAAGGCAAAGGGTGGCTACTTTGAAGATCCTCAAATATAAAATATATTTTGATTTGTTAAACACTTGTTTGGTTACTACATGATTACATATGTGTTATTTCATAGTTTACTAGCTTCACTAGTATTCTAGTATTTGGACTAGTATTCGAATAGTCCATATAAACTGAGTAGGTGTGTCCAAATTTTGGACTGGTACTGTATGTATGCAGGTTACTTCAAACAGTTCTAACCAATAAACGAAGGCTCAGTCTGGTTTACAGTGCATTCAAAGTATTCAGATCTCTTGACTTTTCCACATTTTGTTACATTACAGTCTTATTCTAAAATGGATTAAATCGTTTTTCCCATAATCAATCTACACACAATAACCCATAATTACAAAGTTTAAAAAATAGTTTTTAGAAATGTTTGCAAATGTATAAAACACAAACAACTGAAATATGACATTTACATAAGTATTCAGACTCTTTGCTTGGAGACTTGAAATGGAGCTCAGGTGAATCCTCTTTCCAATGATCATCCTTGAGAAGTTTCTACAACTTGATTGGAGTCCACCCTGTGGGAAATTCAATTGATTGGACATGATTTGGAAAGGCACACACCTGTCTATATAAGGTCCCACTGTTGAAATTGAATGTCAGAGCAAAAACCAAGCCATGAGGTCAAAGGAATTGTCTGTAGAGCTCTGAGACAGGATTGTGTCGAGGCACAGATCTGGGGAAGTGTACCAAAGCATTTCTGCAGCATTGAAGGTCCCCGAGAACACAATGGCCTCCATAATTCTTAAATGAAAGAAGTTTGGAACCACCAAGACTCTTCCTAGAACTGGCCGCCCGGCCAAACTGAGCAATCGGGGGAGGAGGACCTTGGTCAGGGAGGTGACCAAGAACCCATCCCTACGATGAAACATAGTGGTGGCAGCATCATGCTGTGGGGATGTTTTTCAGCGGCAGGGACTGGGAGACTAGTCAGGATCGAGGGAAAGATGAACGGAGCAAAGTACAGAGATCCTTGATGAAAACCTGCTCTAGAGCACTCAGGACCTCAGACTGGGCGACGGTTGACCTTCCAACAGGACTACGACCCTAAGCACACAGTCAAGACAACACAAGAGTGGCTTTTGGACAAGTCTCTGAATGTCCTTGAGTGGCACAGCCAGAGACCGGACTTGAACCTGATCGAACATCTCTGGAGAGACTTGAAAATAGCTGTGCAGCAACGCTCCCCATCCAACCTAACAGAGCTTGAGAGGATCTGCAGAGAATAATGGGAGAAACACCCCAAATGTCATACCCAAGAAGACTCCAGGCTGTAATCACTGCGAAAGGTGCTTCAACAAAGTATTGAGTAAAGGGTCTGAATACTTATGTAAATGTGATATTTCAGTTTTTTATTTTTAATATATTTTCAAAAATATCCAAAACTTGTGTTTGCTTTGTCATTATGGGGTATTGTGTGTAGATTGATGAGGGGGGGGGGGGGGGGGGGGCGGACAATGTAATCAATTTTAGAATAAGGCTGTAATGTAACAAAATGTGGATAAGTCAAGGATTGTGAATACTTAACGAATGCACTGTATATGACAGGTTTTAAATCAAAACGATAAACCTATAGTTAATGGTTTTTTTTCGAACTTTAACGATAAATATTGTAATGGTCCACTGGCCAAAGTATAAGCCATGGTGTGGCCAGAGAACTGTGCCCGAAGCCACAGGCCAAGGCCCTCTGTGAAACCTTTACTAGCGAATTCAAATCCCCGGGAGGGCCACGGCAGCACCGCTCCATGCTGTCACAAACACCAACGTGGTAATTTACTGTACGCTGCATCTGTGACCACACATTCCTTTAACATTGTGGAATTTGAAGGAGTATATTCTCAGTGCTAAAACGTGATACGGAGAGCAAAGGCAAATAGGCTAGTAAAAAAAAGCATTAGCCTAATAATTATAATAATTTAATTAACCTATAGATTATAACATCAACCACAACTAAATTATATAGGACTATTAATAGTAATAATAATAGTAACAATAATTATAATAAACTAATTCCTGAAAAAATAGTCTTAATTTAATTCACGTAAAATGGCTCAGTATTCAGTAAAAGGTCTAAGCAATGTAAACCTTCGCTTTAACGAAAATGTAACTGCTCAATGAACCATGGCTTAAATCAGCCATAATTAGAGAGGAAGGAGACTAACGCGAAATGAATGGCTGACGTTAAAACAGAAAACACACAATTAAACAAAATCTAACATAAATAAATAGCCTACATATTTTGCAGAACACCGATTTCTTTCACCAGATTCGTCACCTACGTCAATGAATCTTAATTAATGTATATATAAGGACATGTCATGGCCACGATTCAAGTTGGGAGTGGGAACGCACACATCTTTACAGTATCACTTGTGGTCACACCATTTTTGGACTCTATATTTGCACAACAATAGTCCCTTTGGTGGCTTGTCGATTTGGTGGCTTGTCAATTCATAAACATTGTATTCAAATCCATTGCCAATCTTGTTCAACACCGATTATAGCCCATCTAACACCATCCACAAAAATAAATACTGTAGACCAGTAGTAGCCTATGTACTCTTCACCCGAAGAATATTAGGATACCTTTCTATCTTAAACTACCATATGTCGACAATATCAAACAACTCAAACTATCTTTTGTGGTTGCCGGTTGAGGTACGAGTGAACCTTACAGTGCAACTTAATGTTCTGGTTCAAGTGATCCGCGAGGTTCTGAGTGAATTTGAGGCGCGCCTAATGGCTTGTTTTTAAAGGATGTATCTCGTTGCCGGTTGGGATTAATGTGTCTTTTAATCGACATTCTAAGAGACGGAGCGGCAGTTGGAGCGGACCTTCAGCCCCAGTCTAAATTGCTTCCATACAAAGGTCATGACTCAGAGTCCATTATTGCCCCGAATAATTTTTTCCCCGCTAATCGCCCTGTGTGCTACAGCGCTGCTGTCAGTAGGATTACATGAGCTACTCGTGACTGTATAGGCCTATTAATACCAGAGATGGTCGATAACATCCCAAATGTTCTGTTTACTCAGCAGGTAGGACCTTCCTGTTTTCCTTTTAAACTGATAGTCAGTCATCTCTCTGTGGTTTGTTAGTGTCTTAAATGTATGCCTGTGAAAGTTTGTGTGCCTGCGTGTGAGAGAATGTTTGTGTGCTGAGCTACTTTGTTGTTCTTCCTCTTTTGAAAATCTAAACGAATGGCACCTGAATGTTTTTGCAATATGCAGAAACAGTTTGTGATATATTGAAAACCTAAACATAAAATGTGCTATATACACACAAACATCTGCCACAATAATCATATTACTTATATTTTTTAAACAAACACCTAATACACCTAATATTATTATTATTAGCCTATTATTATAATTATTATCACTAATATGCTATTAGTATCACTATTTTTATTATAATATTTGGCAAAGCAATTTAATAACTTCACAGACAATATTAAAATGAAATCAGTCGTGCATTTTCAAGAAAAAAACGTATATGCTTATGAAAGTAAGACAAATTATAAGTATTCTTATTCCCTTTGTGCATGTTCGATAGCCTATTTACGTTTTGGTTCAGCTATTCATTGTGAAAAAGGTTGAAGGATGGCAGACAAACATAAAGCCCATCTAGGATACATTAAAAACGTCAGCAAGGTATGCTGGAATCAGTTTTACTGTGCAGTAGGCCTAAAATGAAAATGAGATATCCTATCCGGGAAATACGCACTTTGATGCTCACTTTAATATCTCACTACTTTAGATAATATGATAATATGAACTTTAGAATAATATGAACTCAAGAAGTTTGAACTTTTCGTGCAAATTGCGTTTATCAAGAAAAACAGTAATCTTCTAATACCTGTTTGGAAATTGAGTCCTTGGGAGCTATGACATGCAACAAAGAGGATTGTTTTTCCTTAAACTAAATGCCATGAACCTGGCACCCTTGTCGCCTTTTTTCTTCTTCTCTGAATACGTTTTTACCTGAAATAAAATCCGTCTGACCTAAGACGCAGAGAGAGAAAGTTAGGGAGGGAGAAAGCGAGTTGTTATCGTCAGCACTCTGCACTGTGTCATTGGGCCGAAGTATTTGACAGTTGGAATGATCTGTAAATACTTCATTAAACTGGATATGAGTTAGGCTACCCCTTGTGCCTCATGGTCCACTTCTGGTAAGATTTACAAATGATAACATAAACACACACCCCCAAGAAATCTATTCGTGTTTGAAAGAGGTGGAGGTAGGAGGGGCTCGCGAGCTTCCAGATTTTGATCGGCCCACTTAAATTAAGAACAAACAGCGGAGGTCGAGTAATGATGCATGGAGCGCGTGCACAATGTTTGGGCCAGGAATCATTTGACCCGCTACATGGATTGTCCTCCAGAAGGACACCATGCCAGATGTGCATTATTGTCAATAATTGTTCAGCATTCTTCATATTACTTCCTATGGGATGTATGATAAGCCTTTACCTGAAAACAAGAGGAGAAATCATGGAATATCAGACTGGGCAAAGCTCTATTCTTGAACATCTAGAAATTGAGACAAACAATTATTCAAATGGGCAACTGAGTGACTTAGTTATCTTGATGAGCATGTTATAGCTCAATGAAGGACTCAACAGGAAGTTTATTATGCACATTATAAACTAGGTGGTTCGAGCCCTGAATGTTGATTGGCTGACAGCCATGGTATATCAGACCATATACCATGGGTATGACAAAACATGTATTTTTACGGCTCTAATTACGTTGGTAACCAGTTTATAATAGCAATAAGGAACCTCGGGGGTTTGTGGTAAATGGCCAATATACCACGGCTAGGGGCTGTATCCAGGCACTTCACGTTGCGTCATGCATAAGAACAGCCCTCATGCCTTATTGCTTAATTATGGAATGGTGTTTGCTTGACATTTTAATATCTGAAATAAGTTAGCGGTCTTTAATGGGTGTATATGAGGGGCACAACAGCAAAATGACAGGTCCACTGGTTGTTGAGGGTATAGGGTGTTTCAATATTGGAACAGGATGTATGGCTACAAGTCTAACTTTCCATCCTGTCTCTTTACCCTACAGTTAGATTAAAGCATTGGGGAGGTGTAGCTCAGCTGAAAACACTGTTTTTTCCAACACCGTTGTCACACATTTATCCTCTGACCCAACGCCTAAAAGGGGACGTCAAGCTCGGGCATATGGTTAGAGAACATGGAAACAGATACGGTTGAATACTAGTCCTATATTCAACCTAAGTACAACTATTCATGTGAGTAAGGAGGTAGGTAGGGAAGAAAGAGAGAAGGAGAGAGAGAGGTGGAGAGGGGGAGAGAGAGAGAGGTGGGGAGAGAGGGGAAAGAGAGAGAGAAAGAGCGAGAGAGGGGAGAGAGAGGTGGAGAAAGAGAGGGAAGAGAGAAAGAGAGGGTGAGAGAGAGAGGGGGAGAGGAGAGAGAGAGAAAGAAGGAGAGAGGGGAGAGAGAGGAGAGAGAGAAGGGGAGAGAGAAGGAGAGAGAAGGAAATCTTATCTGTTCATCAATGAAGGAGGGGCTTGGAGGGTGACCATTTTATAGCTAGTGATGCTGCAGCCATTTGAGAGTCGTCAAAGGCAAGCTGATAGGGTTTGAAGTCCACCTCACTAAGTCAAGGAGACAGAACATCAAACACATTTCTAACTAATCAACACACAGGTCCAACATCAAACATATACATTGATGCACGATCGCACATGCACACGCACGTTCGTAGGCACATAAGCAAGTAAGCACACACACACATGCGCTCACACACGCACACACACATTTATCGCTTTACCCATCAATATTGGTGGCCTTGACTCAGAGCTCACATGAGTATCTCTCACCAATGAGCACTCAAGCAGGAAGCCTTGAATTCTGGGAAGATAAACTTCAGGCTCAGCAGTTATATCATACTACATTGTTTTGGTGTGAAGTTCGGTTGCCCTGATGCATGTAGATGTTGAAGTCTTCTTACCATGAGTTTCATCAGACCCTGGGGTCTTGTGGTTTGCATGGTCTTGTCCCAATCAGTGTGTGACTGTCTCAGCCGTCCCCCAGTGTTTCCATCTCAAATGCATCTGAAGCGCTTTTCCGAACCCGGACATGAGAATGGCTTTGTGGGTAAGACAATAGCGGAAAATACTGTTTCTCTTCGTGAATCCCTTAGTGGGCGGAGCTAGCTGCCATGAAAAATGTCAATCATTGACTGACAGACACCAATGAGGAAGCTTTAAATCTCCCAGGTAAATCCCTTTGATTTGCTAAAAAACAAAAAGCTACAAAAAGCAGTTAATCATTGAAAGCAAGCCCTAGTGAAATACATTTAATGTCCCAAAGATGAAGGGAACAAATACCTTGGTCTGAGCGTCCGACACATGAACAGAAACCCCAGGATGGGTTGGAGATTCAACCATTCAGGTAACACAGATTTCGGTTCCACACAAGGGATTTCGATGTTTCTTATTGAGCGTTTCTGTGTGTGCATATAATTGTGTGTGTGTGTGTGTGTTTGTGTATGTGTGTGTGCAGCAGCTGTCCCTGTGTGGCAGTGTTGGTGTGATACTGATCTATTCCTTGGTCAGGAGAGGCCAGGGTTAGAGGCCAGGGTTAGAGGCCAGAGCAGTGCTGTGATCTCCTGTTTGTTATTGCTATGCTGCCCTTGGACAGGTTAACACAGCACTACATCAACCCCCTCCTTTGAGTTTGACAGTACGATAGTACTACCATTTCCCCCCACCGCCTTATCCATCAATCCATCTATCCATTCTTCAAAAGCCCTCTGTGGTCCTACTAACATGGAACATATTGAGGGCGTGTAGTGCCAAGGCCAGGAAGAAGCAGACAGCATCTGAAATGCAACCCTATTCCCTACATAGTGCAATAGTTCTGACCAGAACTGATAGAGTTCTGGTCAAAAGTAGTGCTCTATGTAAGGAATAGGGTGTCATTTGGTGATGGCTTTATAACTGCTAATCACAAACAGATATATTCATCAGACCTCAGCCCGTCACCCCCACACTACAACAACCACCTGCAGCACCACCACCACCAATACGACTACAACCAACAACACTAAAACCACCACCACCACTGCCACTAAAACAACTACCACCAACAATACTACTAGACCACCAGCAGCAATAATACTACCACCACCACCACCACAAGCACTATTAAAACCACCATTACTTCCACCACCACTACTACCACCACCACCATTACTTCAACCACTACCAATACCACTACCACAACTGCAACTACCACCACCACCACTACTACCACCACAACAGCTACTAACACTACTACTACTACGACCACCACTACTACTACCACCACTGCCACCAATACCAGCACCACCACAACTACCACCACAACTACCATAACCACCACTATCACCACAACCAATACTAACACCACCAACACCACCACAACAACCACTACCACCACCACCACAACTACCACCATCACCACCATTACTACCACCACTAAAACCACTACCAATACCTCTACCACCACCAGCAATACTACTACCACCAGCACTACAACAACAACACTTTTTTACACCACCCCCACTACTACTACCACCACCACCACCACTACTACCACCACCATTTCTTCAACCACCACCCAACCACACTACCACAACCACTACTACAACCAAAATTACCACAACCACCACTACTTCCACCAACACCACTAATACCACAACCACTACTACTACCACCACCACCACTTCTACTAACACCACTACCACAAAAACTACCAATACTACCACCACCATCATAACTACCAAGAACACCACTACTACCACAACCACCAGTACCACAATAGCACCATTAGCACCACCACTATCACTACCTCCACTACAACTACCACCACTACCACCACACCTACCATCACCATTACCTCAACCACCACGCGACCACTTCCACAACTACTACTACCACCACAATTACCACAACCACCACCACAACTACTACCAACATCACTACCACAAAAACCACCACTACTACCACCACCATCATAACTACCATGACCACCATTACCACCACCACCACCACTACCACTACTACCACCACAATTACCACCACCAATACCACTACAACTACCACAACCACCACTACCACAACCACGACAACCACCACAATTACCACCACCAATACCACTACAACTACCACAACCACCACTACAACAACTAACAACCCACCACTACTACCACCACCACCACTACTACCACCATTACCACTACCACCAATACTACCACTACCATCACTACCACTACTAAAACCACCACCACCACAACCACCACTACCAATTCCACAACCACCACCACTAGTACTACCACCACCCCGAACAACACAACCACCATCACCACCATTACTACCACCAGCAGCACAAAAACTACTTGCACCACCACTACAACCACCACCACCACCACCACAAACCAGCAATACTACCACCACCACCACAACCACAACCACCACTACTCTAACCACCACTACCACAACCACCACAACCACAACCAGCACTACTACTACCAGCACTATCACTAACACCACCACTACTACTACTACCACCATTACTTCCACCACCATCACTACTAGTATCACAACCACCACTACTACCACCACGTGTTGCTGTGCATTTTGTTGCCAACCTTCCTTTGCTACCTGACAACTTTACGGTTTTTACTTTTTAATTACCGTTTATATTTTTGTTTTTCTCCCTCAACTTTTTCACTCCGGGCGCTTTATCTGGACATGGTTCGTCAGGACCTCCAACAGCCGAAGCAAAGTAGTAACATTAACATGATGCCTTCTAATTGCAGTCGCTGTACTCATAATGTACAGGAGTACGATCGCCTTACGGCGAGGATAGCTGTGCTGCAAGCCCAGCTTCAGATGCAATCGTTAGGCAAGGGTAATTTCAGTGTAGGAAAGGATGAAACAGCGTCTGTGCCACCAGTAAGTACAGATAGTAACGTTAGTATAAATTCCCTTGCACGGTCCCCGCAGCCGGACAACTTTCTCATGGCTTCTGGAGGGAAATGCTGTAGGAATGCTCAACAGGTGTCGCTCATTCAGCCGACAGAAACTTTCAACCTGTTTTCCCCATTAAGCAGCGGGTCGGAGTCCGAGGCCGAGCCTTCTCTTGTCTCTACTCCTCCCGTTACGGGGTCTGAGACGCCGAAGCTTCCCACCATTAGCTCTGACAAATTGAAAACTCGAGTCATTGGCGACTCCATTACCCGCAGTATTAGACTTAAAACTAATCATCCAGCGATCATACACTGTTTACCAGGGGGCAGGGCTACCGACGTTAAGGCTAATCTGAAGATGGTGCTGGCTAAAGCTAAAACTGGTGAGTGTAGAGAGTATAGAGATATTGTTATCCACTTCTTCGGCACCAACGATGTTAGGATGAAACAGTCAGAGGTCACCAAGCGAAACATAGCTTCAGCGTGTAAATCAGCTAGAAAGATGTGTCGGCATCGAGTAATTGTCTCTGGCCCCCTCCCAGTTAGGGGGAGTGATGAGCTCTACAGCAGAGTCTCACAACTCAATCGCTGGTTGAAAACTGTTTTCTGCCCCTCCCAATAGATATAATTTGTAGATAATTGGCCCTCTTTCTGGGACTCACCCACAAACAGGACCAATCCTGGCCTGCTGAGGAGTGACGGACTCCATCCTAGCTGGAGGGGTGCTCTCATCTTATCTACCAACAGACAGGGCTCTAACTCCTCTAGCTCCACAATGAAATAGGGTGCAGGCCAGGCAGCATGCTGTTAGTCAGTCTGCCACTAGCACAGTCAGTGTCGTCAGCTCAGCTATCCCCATTGAGACCGTGTCTGTGCCTCAACCTAGGTTGGGCAAAACTAAACATGGCGGTGTTCTCCTTAGGAATCTCACTAGGATAAAGACCTCCTCCATTCCTGTCATTATTGAAAGAGATCGTGATACCTCACATCTCAAAATAGGGCTACTTAATGTTAGATCCCTCACTTCAACGGCTGTTATAGTCAATGATCATAATCTTGATGTGATTGGCCTGACTGAAACATGGCCTAAGCCTGATGAATTTACTGTGATAAATGAGGCCTCACCTCCTGGTTACACTAGTGACCATATCCCCCGTGCATCCCGCAAAGGCGGAGGTGTTGCTAACATTTACGATAGCAAATTTACATTTACAAAAAAACAATGACGTTTTCGTCTTTTGAGCTTCTAGTCATGAAATCTATGCAGCCTACTCAATCACTTTTTATAGCTACTGTTTACAGGCCTCCTGGGCCATATACAGCGTTCCTCACTGAGTTCGCTGAATTCCTTATCGGACCTTGTAGTCATAGCAGATAATATTATATTTTTTGGTGATTTTAATATTCACATGGAAAAGTCCACAGACCCACACCAAAAGGCTTTCGGAGCCATCATCGACTCGGTTTTGTCCAACATGTCTCTGGACCTACTCACTGTCACAGTCATACTCTGGACCTAGTTTTGTACAATGGAATAAATGTTGTGGATCTGAATGTTTTTCCTCATATTCCTGGACTATCGGACCACCATTTTATTATGTTTGCAATCGCAACAAATAATCTGCTCAGACCCCAACCAAGGAGCATCAAAAGTCGTGCTATAAATTCTCAGACAACACTAAGATTCCTTGATGCCCTTCCAGACTCCCTCTGCCTACCCAAGGACGTCAGAGGACAAAAATCTGTTAACCACCTAACTGAGGAACTCAATTTAACCTTGCGCAATACCACAGATGCAGTTGCACCCCTAAAAACTAAAAACATTTGTCATAAGAAACTAGCTCCCTGGTATACAGAAAATACCCGAGCTCTGAAGCAAGCTTCAAGAAAATTGGAACGGAAATGGCGCCACACCAAACTGGAAGTCTTCCGACTAGCTTGGAAAAACAGTACCGTGCAGTATTGAAGAGCCCTCACTGCTGCTCGATCATCCTATTTTTCCAACTTAATTGAGGAAAATAAAGAACAATCCAAAATTTATTTTTGATACTGTCGCAAAGCTAACTAAAAAGCAGCATTCCCCAAGAGAAGATGGCTTTCACTTTAGCAGTAATAAATTAATGAACTTCTTTGAGGAAAAGATCGTGATCATTAGAAAGCAAATTACGGACTCCTCTTTAAATCTGCGTATTCCTCCAAAACTCAGTTGTCCTGAGTCTGCACAACTCTGCCAGTACCTAGGATCAAGAGAGACACTCAAGTGTTTTAGTACTATATCTCTTGACACAATGATGAAAATAATCATGGCCTCTAAACCTTCAAGCTGCATACTGGACCCTATTCCAACTAAACTACTGAAAGAGCTGCTTCCTGTGCTAGGCCCTCCTATGTTGAACATAATAAACGGCTCTCTATCCACCGGATGTGTACCAAACTCACTAAAAGTGACAGTAATAAAGCCTCTCTTGAAAAAGCCAAACCTTGACCCAGAAAATATTTAAAAAACTATCGGCCTATATCGAATCTTCCATTCCTCTCATTTTTGGGGGAAAAAGCTGTTGCACAGCAACTCACTGCCTTCCTGAAGACAAACAATGTATACGAAATGCTTCAGTCTGGTTATAGACCCCATCATAGCACTGAGACTGCAATTGTGAAGGTGGTAAATTACCTTTTAATGGCATCGGACCGAGGCTCTGCATCTGTCCTCGTGCTCCTAGACCTTAGTGCTGCTTTTGATACCATCGATCACCACATTCTTTTGGAGAGATTGGAAACCCAAATTGGTCAACACGGACAAGTTCTGGCCTGGATTTAGATCTTATCTGTCGGAAAGATGTCAGTTTGTCTCTGTGAATGGTTTGTCCTCTGAAAAATCAACTGTAAATTTCAGTGTTCCTCAAGGTTCCTTGTTGGGACCACTTTTGTTTTCACTATATATTGTACCTCTTGTGGATGTCATTCGAAAGCATAATGTTAACTTTCACTGCTATGCGGATGACACACAGCTGTACATTTCAATGAAACATGGTGAAGCCCCAAAATCGCCCTCACTAGAAGCCTGTGTTTCAGACATAAGGAAGTGGATGGCTGCAAACTTTCTACTTTTAAACTCGGACAAAACAGAGATGCTTGTTCTAGGTACCAAGAAACAAAGAGATCTTCTGTTGAATCTGACAATTAATCTTGATGGTTGTACAGTCGTCTCAAATAAAACTGTGAAGGACCTCGGCGTTACTCTGGACCCTGATCTCTCTTTTGAAGAACATATCAAGACTGTTTCAAGGACAGCTTTTTTCCATCTACGTAACATTGCAAAAATCAGAAACTTTCTGTCCAAAAATGATGCAGAAAAATTAATCCATGCTTTTGTTACTTCTAAATAACTAAATAAACTTCAGTTAGTGCTAAATACGGATACTAGAATCCTGAATAGAACCCAAAAAAATTATCATATTACTCCAGTGCTAGCCTCCCTACACTGGCTTCCTGTTAAGGCAAGGGCTGATTTAAAGGTTTTACTGCTAACCTACAAAGCATTACATGGGCTTGCTCTCTGATTTAGTCCTGGCGTACATACCTACACGTACGCTACGGCCCACAAGACACAGGCCTCCTAATTGTCCCTAGAATTTCAAAGCAAGCAGCTGGAGGCAGGGCTGTTTTTATGGAATGGTCTGCCTACCCATGTCAGAGACGCAGACTCGGTAAAGACTTAAGTCTTTACTGAAGACTCATCTCTTCAGTGGGTCATATGATTGAGTGTAGTCTGGCCCAGAAGTGTGAAGATGAACGGAAAGACTCTGGAGCAACGAACTGCCCTTGCTGTCTCTGCCTGGCTGGTTCCCTTCTCTCCACTGGGATTCTCTACCTCTAACCCTATTACAGGGGCTGAGTGAGTTACACTGGCTTACTGGTGCTCTTCAATGCCGTCCCTGGGAGGGGTGCGTCACGTGAGTGGGTTGAGTCACTGACGTGATCTTCCTGTCTGGGTTGGCGCCCCAACCTGGGTTGTGCCGTGGCGGATATCTTTGTGGGCTATACTCGGCCTTGTCTCAGGATGGTAAGTTGGTGGTTGAAGATATCCCTCTAGTGGTGTGGAGGCTGTGCTTTGGCAAAGTGGGTGGGGTTATATCCTTCCTGTTTGGCCCTTTCCGTGGGTATCATCGGATGGGGCCACAGTGTCTCCTGACCCCTCCTGTCTCAGCCTCCATCATTTATGCTGCAGTAGTTTATGTGTCGGGGGGCTAGAGTCAGCTTGTTATATCTGGAGTACTTCTCCTTTCTTATCCGGTGTCCTGTGTGAATTTAAGTATGCGCTCTCTAATTCTCTCTTTCTTTCTCTCTCTCGGAGGACCTGAGCCCTAGGACCATGCCTCAGTACTACCTGGCCTGATGACTCCTCGGTAGAGGAGTACAGCACTTTGAGATATCAGCTGATGTAAGAAGGGCTATATGAATATATCTGATTTGATTACTACCACCATCCTTATTTCCACCACCACCACCAGTAACACAATACCACCATCACCACCACCACTATCACTACCTCCACTACAACTACCACCACAACTATCACTACCATCACGACCACTACTAAAACCACCACCACCACAACTACAACCACAACAACCACTACCACCACCACCACCACAACCAGCCCCACCAATTCCACAACCAACACGACTACTACTACCACCACCCGAACAACACAACCACCATCACCACCATTACTATCACCAGCAGCACAAAAACTACTTGCACCACCACTACCACCACCACCACCACCACCACTACCACAACCACCACCGCCACCGCCACCACCACTACCACAACCACCACCACCACATCCACCACCACAACCAGCACTATCACTACCAGCAGTATCACTAACACCACCACAACTACCACCATTACTTCCTACCACCATCACTAATAGTATCACAACCACCACTACTACTACCACCACTATTTACACCACCACCACTACTACTACCACCACTACTACCACCAGCACTACTACTAACACCACCACTACTACTACTACCACCATTACTTCCACCACCATCACTACTAATACCACCACTACTACTACCACCACCATCCACCACCACCCCTACTACCACCACCACAACTACCACCACCACCACTACTACTAACACCATTACCACAATCACCACTACCAACACCACTACTACCACCACCATAATAACTACCAAGACCACCACTACCACAATACCACCATTACCACCATCACCTCTATCACTACCTCCACTACAACTACCACCACCACCATTACTTCAACCACCACCCTACCACTACCACAACCACTACTACCGCCACAATTACCACAACCACCAATACTTCCACCACCACCACTAATACCACCACCACCACTACTACCAACACCACTAACACAAAAAAGCACCACTACTACACCACCATAATAACTACCATGACCACCATTACCACCACCACTACAACTGCCAAAACTACCAACCCACCACTACCACAACCACCACTACTTCAGCCATCACCACCATTACTACCACCACCACCACCACCACCACCACCACCACAACCACTAACACCAGTACCACAACCAACACCACTCCCACAAAAAACACCATTGCTAACACCACCATCATAACTTCCACTACCACCACCACCACTACCACAATACCACCATCACTACGACCACTATCACGACCTCCACTACAACTACCAACACTACCACCATCACCACCATGACTCCCACCACCACCACTACCACCACCATTACCACTACCACCAATACTACCACCAACACCACAACTACCACTTCCACTACTATCACCACCAGCAATTCTACAACCACCACCACCACTACTACCAACACCACTACCACAAAAACCACCACTACTACACCACCATAACAACTACCACGACCACCATTACCACTTCCACAACCACCACCGCCACTATCAAAACCTTCACTACAACTACCACCACTACCACGATTACTACCACCACCATTACCACTACCACTAACATTACCACCACAATTACCACTACCACCAATACCACCACCACCACAACTACCATCCCTACCACTACTTTAACCACCACCACCACAACTACAACCACCACTACCACTAATATCACCATCAGTAATTCTACAACCACCACCACTACTAGTCTAACCAGCACCACCACCACTATTACTACCACCAGCAGCACTAAAACTACTTACACCACCGCTACTACAACCACCACTACACCTACCACCACCACCAGTAGCAATACTTCTACCACCACCACCACCACTACTCTAACCACCACTACAACTACCACCACCATGACTACTACCACAACAAGCACTACTACTAACACCACCACCACTACTACTACCACCATTACTTCCACCACCATCACTACTAGTACCACCACCACCACGACTACCACCACCACCACCACCACAACCACTACTACAACCACAATTACCACAACCACCACTACTACCACCACCACCACTACCACAAAAACCACCACTACTACACCACCATAATAACTACCACCACCACCACCACCACTACCACAACCACTACGACAATTACCACCACCAATACCACTACTACCACAACTACCACCACCACCACTCCCATCACCATTACCACTACCACAAATACTACCACCACTCCCACTAACACTACCACAAATGCTACCACAACCACCACTACCATCACTACCACTACTACAACCACCACTACCACTACTATCACTACCAGCAATTATACAACCACCACCACCACTACTCTAACCACCACTACCACCAACACCACCACTACCATCACTACCACTACTAAAACCACCACAACTACAACCACCACAACCACTACTATTACCACCACCACCACTACTCTAACCACCACTACCACAACCACCAACACCACCACTACCATCACTACCACTACTAAAACCACCACAACTACAACCACCACAACCACTACTATCACCACCACCAATTCCACAACCACCACCACAACTACAACCACCACCCCGAACAACACAACCACCATCACCACTTCTACCACCATCACCACCATTACTACCACCAGCAGCACTAAAACTACTTACACCACCACTACTACAACCGATACTACTACCATTACTACTACCACCACTACAACTGTTACTACCACAACTACAACTATCACAAAGAACACTACAACTACCACCATTACCAAAACCACCACAACCACCAATAGTACTACCACCACCACAACTTCCACCACAATTACCACCACCACCTCAACCACTACCCCAACCTCCCCTACTACCACCACCACTACAACCATCATCATCATTACTACCATGTGGTGGTAGTGGTAGGGGTGGTGTTAATGGTGTAGGTAATAGTGGTTGTGGTGGTAGTTGTGGTTGTGGTATTGGCGGTGTTAGTAGTGGTGGTAGTCGAAAAGGTGGTTGTGTGGGTAGTAGTGGTTGTGGTGTTTGTAGTAGTAGTGGTGTTTGTGGTGGTGGTGGTGGTGGTGGTGGTAGTGGTCATGGTGGTAGTAGTGGTGGTTGCCACAACCACTATTACCTACACCATCAACACCACCCCTACCACTACCATCACATGCACTACTACTACCACCATTACTTCCACCACGACCACTACTACTTCAACCAAAACCACTACAACAACCAATACTACCACTACAATTACCACCACCACCACTACAACTACTACCACTACCACCACAATTACCACCACCACCACTACCACCACCACAACCACTACTACCACCACCACAATTACCACCACAACTACTACCACCACCACCACCACTAATACCACAACCACCACCATCACTACAACCACCACAACCACCACTTCCACTACCACCACTACCCCCACTACAATCACCACCACCTCCACCACAATTAAAACCACCTACATTACCACCACCAACACTACCACCACTACCACCAATACCATAACCAATACTACTACCACCACCACTACCACAACCACCAGTAAAACCACCAGTACAACTACCCCATGACCACCACCAACAACAACAACACTACCACCACCACCACTACTATCACCATCATCAATACTACCACCATCACTGAAACCACTACCAGACCACTACAACACCACCACTATTACCAACACCATAAATACTACTTCCACCACCATCACTACTTCTACCACCAATAATACCACCAACAATACAACCACCAAAACTACCACTACCACCATTACCACCAACACCACCATTACCACCATCACCACCAATACCACTAATAGCACCACCACAACCACCATCACCCCACTACCACTACAATCACCCCTACCACTACCACCACAACAACCACCTCACCTACTACCACCACCTCCACCATAATCACCACCACACCTACCACCACCACCTACATTACCACCACCACCACGACCACCACTACCACTACTACCACCATCACCACCATTACTACAACCAACCCTATACCACAAATACTACCACCACTACTACCACCACTAGAAACACTACCACTAATACCAACACCAGCAATACTACTACCACCAACACGACCACCATTACTACCAACACCACCAATACGACTTCCACCACTACCACTACCACCACTACTACTACCACCCCTACCACTACTACTACCACCACTACTACCACCACCACTACCACAACCACCATTACAACAACCCCATCTACCACAACCACCACCATTACAACTACTGCCACGACCACCACCACCAATACAACATCAACCACCACCATCACCACCACCAACACCACCTCTACCACTACCACTACAACTACTACTACTACCAATACCACCACTACCACTACTACTACCACCACTACCACCAGTACTACCACTAATACTTATATTACAACCACCAATGCCACCACAACCACCACCAACATCACCACCACATCCACCAATACTACCACAACCACCTCTACCATAACCACCACTACTACCACCACTACTACTAACACCACCACCAACAATACTAACACAACCACCACTACCACCACCATTATGACCGCCGCCACCACTGTTAAAACCAAAACCACTACCACCACCATCACTACTACCACCACCAGAAATACTACTACCACCACCACTACCACCAACAGCACAACTACTACCAGCAATACTACTAACACCACCACAACTACTACTACCACCATTACTTTCACTACCACCACTACCAACACCAGCACCACCACTACCACCACCATACCTACCACAACCACCACCACCAATACCATTAGTACCACAACCACCACACTTACCACCACCACTGCAATCACCACACCACTACCACCATTACCAGTACCAATACAACTACCATCACCACTACCACCACCACTAATACCACAACCAACACTATCACCACCACCACCAGTACTCACACTACCACCACCACCACCACCACCACCACCACCACCACCACTACCACCACCACTCCTACCACCAACACCAAGACTACCACCACCACAACTACCACCAGTACCTACCACAACTACCGCCATTAACACAGTCACCACCAATACCATTAGTACCACAACCACCACACTTACCACCACCACTACCACCACCACCACAACCACCATTACCGGCACCAATACAACTACCAACAGCACCACTAATACGAAAACCAACACCACCGCTACCATGACGCACACTACCACTACTACCACCACCACTACCACTAGCACCACTAACACCACCACGACCACCACTACCACTATCACCACCAACACCACCACTTAAACCACCACCACTACTAATAGTACAGTCACTACCACCAATACTAATACCACAACTACCACTACCACTACTACTACTACTACTACAACCACCACTACAACTGCCACCACTACCAAAACTACCACCACCACCACCACTGCTACTACCATCACTGACACCACTACCACCACAACAAACAATACTACTACAACCACCACCACGACCAGTACCCACACTACCACTACCACCACCAATACCACTACCACCACCAATACCACAACCACCACTACCACCACCAATACCACCACAACCACCACCAACACTACCACCACGACCACTACCACGACCAGTACTACCACCACAATTAACAGTACCCATACTACCACAACCACCACCACCAGCACCACTACCACCACCACCACCAACACCAAGACTACCACCACCACTACCACCCCAACCACCACCACTACCACCAGCATCACCAATACTACTACCACCACAACCACCACCAACATTAACACAACTACCACGACCACCACCAATATTACCACCACTCACACTACGACCACTTCCAACCAGTACCACCACAACCACCACCACTACCACCAACACCACCACGTAAACCACCACCATTACTACTACTACAGCCACTACCACCAATACTAATACCACAACTACCACTACTACTACCACAACCACCACTACCACTGCCACCACTACCAAACTACCACAACCACCACCACTGCTACTACCATCACTAACACCACTACTATGTGATGTGAGCCATTACCAGCCTTTCAAAACACTTCATGGCTACAGATGTGAGTGCTACGGGTCTGTAGTCATTTAGGCTTTGTGTTCTTGGGCACAGGGACTATGGTGGTCTGCTTGAAACATGTTGGTATTACAGACTCACATGTTGAAAATGTCAGTGAAGACACCTGCCAGTTGGTCAGCACATGCCCGGAGCACACGTCCTGGTAATCCGTCTGGCCCCGCATCCTCGTGTATGTTGACCTGTTAAAACGTCTTACTCACGTCGGCTACGGAGAGCGTGATCACACAGTCGTCCGGAACAGCTGATGCTCTCATGCATGCCTCAGTGTTGCTTGATATTGACGGTAACGGCAGCTTTCCTACTCGCATTCTGCAGATCCGGACGAGGCATCCGGCTCTTCGTCCTCTGCGTCGCTTCCTTATGCGAATAATTGGGATGTCTGCCCTGCGGGGTGTTTGGAGAATATTGTGTGAGTCCTGCTTGTTGTTGTTGTTGTTGAAATATAACTAATAGAACTCAAAGGGTATCTTTAATGGAAGCTTCTCTAATGTCAAACATGTAAAGTGTGATGTACCGCAGGGCAGCTCTCTAGGCCCTCTACTCTTTTCTATTTTTACCAATGACCTGCCGCTGGCATTAAACAAAGCATGTGTGTCCATGTATGCTGATGATTCAACCATATACTCATCAGCAACCACAGCTAATGAAGTCACTGAAACCCTTAACAAAGAGTTATAGTCTGTTTTGAAATGGGTGGCAAGTAATAAACTGGTCCTGAACATCTCTAAAACTAAGATCATTGTATTTGGTACAAATCATTCCTTAAGTTCTAGACCTCAGCTGAATCTGGTAATGAATGGTGTGGCTGATGAAAAAGTTGAGGAGACTAAATTACTTGGCGTTACCTTAGATTGTAAACTGTCATGATCAAAACATATAGATTCAATGGTTGTAAAGATGGGGAGAGGTCTGTCCATAATAAAGATATGCTCTGCTTTTTTGACACCACACTCCAAAAAGCAAGTCCTGCAGGCTCTAGTTTTGTCTTATCTTGATTATTGTCCAGTCGTGTGGTCCAGTGCTGCAGGGAAAGACCTAGTTAAGCTGTAGCTGGCCCAGAACAGAGCAGCACGTTTTGCTCTTCATTGTAATCAGAGGGCTGATATAAATACTATGTATGCCAGTCTCTCTTGGCTAAGAGTTCAGGAGAGACTTACTGCATCACTTCTTCTTTCATAAGAAACGTGAATGTGTTGGAAATCCCAAATTGTTTGCATAGTCAACTTACACACAGCTCTGACACACACACTTATCCCACCAGACATGCCACCAGGAGTCTTTTCACAGTCCCCAAATGCAGAACAAATTCAAGAAAGCGTACAGTATTATATAAAGCTCTTATTGCATGTAACTTCCTTCCATCTCATATTGCTCAAATAAACAGCAAACCTGATTTAAAAAAGCAGATAAAGCAACACCTCACGGCACAACGCCTCTCCCCTATTTGACCGAGATAAAAAAAAGTTTTGTTCTGTCTTTGAGCTGTTCTTGTCTATTGATGTTCTGTATTATGTCAAGTTTCATGTTCTGCATGGACCCCAGGAAGGGTCTGATTTTGGAAGGGCTGATTTTGCAACAGCTAATGGGGATCCTGATAAAATACCAAATATCATTACCACTACCACCACTACCATTACCAGTACTACCACCACTACCAATACCACCACCACCACCACCAGTACTACTACTACTACCAATACCACCACCACCAGTACTACTACTACCAATACCACCACCATCACCACCAGTACTACTACTACTACCAATACCACTACCAACACCACCAGTACTACTACTACTACCAATACCACCACCACCAGTACTACTACTACCAACACCACCACCACGACAAGTACTACTACTACTACCCATACCACCACCAGCACCACCACCACCACCAGTACTACTACTACTACCAATACCACCACCACCAGTACTACTACTACCAACACCACCACCACGACAAGTACTACTACTACTACCAATACCACCACCACCACCAGTACAACTACTACTACTACCAATACCACCACCAACACCACCACCAGTACTACTACCAATACCACCACCAGTACTTCTACTACTACCAATACCACCACCACCAGTACTACTACTACTACTACCAATACCACCAACACCACCACCAGTACTACTACCAATACCACCACCACCACCAGTACTACTACTACTACCAATACCACCACCACCAGTACTACTACCAATACCACCACCACCACCAGTACTACTACTACTACCAATACCACCACCACCACCAGTACTACTACCAATACCACCACCACCACCACCACCAGTACTACTACTACTACCAATACCACCACCAACACCACCACCAGTACTACTACTACTACCAATACCACCACCAACACCACCACCAGTACTACTACTACTACCACCAATACCACCACCACCAGTACTACTACCAATACCACCATTACCACCACCACCACCAGTACTACTACTACCAATACCACCACCACCACCACCACCAGTACTACTACTACTACCAATACCACCACCAACACCACCACCAGTACTACTACTACTACCAATACCACCACCACCACCACCACCAGTACTACTACTACTACCAATACCACCACCACCACCACCACCACCAGTACTACTACTACTACCAATACTACCTACTACTACTACTACCAATACCACCACCACCAACACCACCACCAGTACTACTACTACTACCAATACCACCACCAACACCACCACCAGTACTACTACTACTACCACCAACACCAGTACTACTACCAATACCAACACCACCAGTACTACTACCAATACCACCAACACCACCACCAGTACTACCAATACCACCACCACCACCACCACCAGTACTACTACCAATACCAATACAACCACCACCAGTACTACTACCAATACCACCACCAACACCACCACCAGTACTACTACTACTACCAATACCACCACCAACACCACCACCAGTACAACTACTACTACCAATACCACCAGTACTACTACTACTACCAATACCACCACCAACACCACCAGCAGTACTACTACTACTACCAATACCACCACCACCACTACCACCAGTACTACTACTACTACCAATACCACCACCACCACCACCAGTACTACTACTACTACTACCACCGCCACCACCACCACCACCACCACCACCCCCACCACCACTACTACCACCACCACCACCAACATCACCACCAGTACTACTACTACCACCACCACCACCACCACCACCACTACTACCACCACCACCACCACCAGTACTACTACTACTACCAATATCACCACCACCACCAGTACTACTACTACCAATACCACCACCACCACCACCACCACCACCAGTACTACCACCACCACCACCACCAGTACTACTACTACCAATACCACCACCACCACCACCACCAGTACTACTACTACTACCAATACCACCACCACCACCACCACCACCACCAGTACTACTACTACTACCAATACCACCAGTACTACTACTACCAATACCACCACAACCACCAGTACTACTACTACTACCACCACCACCACCAGTACTACTACTACCACCACCACCACCACCACCACCAGTACTACTACTACTACTACCAATACCACCCCCACCAGTACTACTACCACCAATACCACCACCACCACCACCACCACCACCAGTACTACTACTACTACCAATACCACCACCACCACCACTACCAGTACTACTACTACCAATACCACCACCACCACCACCACCACCAGTACTACTACTACCACCACCACCACCACCAGTACTACTACTACCAATACCACCACCACCACCACCACTACCACCACCACCAGTACTACTACTACCACCACCACCACCACCAGTACTACTACTACCAATACCACCACCACCACCACCACCAGTACTACAACTACCACCACCACCACCACCAGTACTACTACTACTACCAATACCACCACCACCACCACCAGTACTACTACTACCACCACCACCACCAGTACTACTACTACCAATACCACCACCACCACTACCAATACCACCACCACCACCACCACCAGTACTACCACCACCACCACCACCACCACCAGTACTACTACTACCACCACCACCAGTACTACTACTACCAATACGACCACCACCACCACCACTACCAATACCACCACCACCACCACCACCAGTACTACTACTACTACCAATACCACCACCACCACCACCACCACCACCAGTACTACTACTACCACCACCACCACCAGTACTACTACTACCAATACCACCACCACCACTACCAATACCACCACCACCACCACCACCAGTACTACTACTACCACCACCACCAGTACTACTACTACCAATACCACCACCACCACTACCAATACCACCACCACCACCACCACCAGTACTACTACCACCACCACCACCACCACCAGTACTACTACTACCACCACCACCACCACCAGTACTACTACTTCCAATACCACTACCACCACCACCACCACCAGTACTACTACTACCACCACCACCACCACCAGTACTACTACTACCATCACCACCACCACCACCACCACCACCACTACCAATACCACCACCACCACCACCACCAGTACTACTACTAATACCAACAAATGTTTGACCTGGAACCAAAAAGAGTTCTCCTATGGGGCAGCCAAAAAACCCTTTTGGAACCATTTTTTCTAAAAGTGTACCTCTCATCTCTTCCAATCCCTTGTCTACCCTCCACTATCTCAATCCTCTACATCACTATTCTCTCTCTCTCTCTCTCTCTTCCTCCTCCTCTCACTCCTCTCTCACTTCCTCTTTGTTCTTCTCTCTCCTCCTCTCTCTCCTCCTCTCTGTACCCTCTTTCTCTCTCTTCCTCTCTCCTCCTCTGTCCCCTCTCTCTCTTATCCTCTCTCTCATACTCTCTGTCCCCTCGCTCTCTCCTCCTTTCTGTCCCCTCTCTCTCCTCCTCTGTGATGGGGCACGAGGGAGAGAGGGAGAAGGAACAGAGAGAGGGGGGGGGGGGAGAGAGTATGTGTGTGCGAGTGGCGCCTGCTTGAATGCGCGAGAGAGAAAGAGAAGCAGGAGCAAGAGAGAGGGCCAAAAGAGGTTTGGGAAATTAAAACAAATGAGAATCCTGAGTAATACATGAGCAATGGAGCACCTTGGAAAGCAACACAAGCATTAGCGTGATGGTGAATAGTCTGGTTTGGCAGGTAATGGAGGGAAGAGGGGGTGGAAGGGAGAGGGATGGAGGGAAGAGGGAATAGAGGGAAGAGGGGATGGAGGGAAGAAGTGATGGAAGGGGGAGGGATGGAGGGAAGAGGGGAGAGGAGATGGAGGGAAGAAGGGATGGAGGAAAGAGGGAATAGAGGGAAGGGGATGGAGGGAAGAAGGGATGGAAGGGAGAGGGATGGAGGGAAGAGGGGATGGATGGAGGAGGGGATGAATGGATGAGAGGAAACACTCACTACGCAAATGACGGGATAGAAAATGGTGAGGTGGGTCAGAACGTGCCAGAACTTTCCATGTGTCATTGATTAACTAAGTAGTGTTAAAGTGATTTAGAGATGACAAAGCTTCACATAAGGGATTGGGTGGACTATTCCTAAAGCATACATGTTTAGAAGTATATTTGGAAAGCCAGTTAAATCCTGATTTATCAATTCACATTTTAAGTGCCATTGTGATTTATTTTACACTTAATACTGTTATTCACAAAATCATTAGGTAACTATGGAATACTGTATTCCCTGACTCAGAGAATTCAACAGAATGTCTGAACAATAAAACTAATCAGTAATTCATTATTATGTTATTACCAATTTACCCTGAAATTGGGGTGGCAGGTAGCCTAGTGGTTAGAGCATTGGGCTAAGGTTGCTAGATCGAATCGCCGAGCTGACAAGGTAAAAATCTGTCGTTCTGCCCCTGAACAAAGCAGTTAACCCACTGTTCCTAGACCGTCATTGTAAATAAGAATGTGTTCTGAACTGACTTGCCTAGTTAAATAAAGGTTAAATAAAACGAAATAAAAAAATGCCAATGTAGAAAACCAGATAAGTCTGCTGTTACAACACATTACAGTCGCTAAAAAAGATCAGGTCAAGTCAAGGAGCAATCACTTTGATTACACAGAACAATATCATCTCTCTTGTTCAACGACAGACTTGAAACAACATGGAAATCAGTCTCTGAGTACATCTGCTTCCCAACTAAGCAAACCACCCACACCACGTATGTTTGCCTTCTTCTTGTCTGACCCCACAGCCTCTCCAGAGAGGATCAAGAACATAACCCCACTCAGTCAGGGAAAATATAAGGAGGCTTTGGGGTGAGACGATGGGTGTCTGAGTCTGAGGGGGGGGGGGGGTAAGAGGAGTGGGAAGCAATAGCCCAAAAGGTAAGAGAAAGAGAGCAGCCAAACACTCTTTGGGAAACCGATGTGGCACCTGGTTTCTCTCAGTGTGTCTGTGCGTGCTGTGAGAGAGTGCATGCTGTGGAGACAGCAGGGGAGGCGGAGGGTGGGAGAGAGGGTCTTGTCAAGGACAAGGCCAAACCAGTTTTGTTTAGTGTGGCCTGCTGCGGCAGGGGAGGTGGATTCGGGCAATGGCTACAGTCAGGGTGGCTTGTGGGTCTGCCTGGAAGCCCCGCTCTGGGGCTAACTGATTAACCCTTCATTATGAAGGGAGCCTTGAGGGAGCAGATCCCTTCACCCAGAGCCCCAAGACCCTGATCATCTCCCTGCCTGCCAGACAGGCGGGCCTAAGCCAGGGTAGGGACAGGCCGAGGTGGGGGTGCAGGACTGGGGGTGGGGGGTGGAAATGAAGTATAAGCAGACGCAGGGATTGAGAGCAGGAAGTGATGATTTAAACAGAATGCCAGAGGCTCCCCGAACTCTAAAGTACCAGACTGGGGTCTTTCATCGGGTAAAGCTGCTATATCAATAAGCTACGTGTGTGTTTAAAGGAAAGGTAAGCGTTGCGTCATCCCACTGACCGGCCAATGTCTACCATCCACTTACCGGCCGGTGTCTACCATCCACTTACCGGCCGGTGTCTACCATCCACTTAGTGTCTGGTTCATTTGCCGCTACGGTACCTGGAGTGTACGTCAGTGGATAATGGGACTAATTGAGTTTTAATTTCTAAGAATCTATTGAAATTATCATGAATATTCAAAAACGCCTGTACCTCACACACAACAGAGAAAATAAATGTACCTGCAGTTTATCATTCATAGATAGATAAATTGATACATTGGAGTATCACCTGCATTGTCAGGTCAAGTTGTGCTTTTATAATCTTAATTTGGTTATCAGAATCAGATATAGGTAGGTTTACCTTCAGAACAGAACGTTCTGTTTCCTCCACTGAACCATATCTAATGTGAGTGGCTGGGAGGAGGAAACTTAAGCACCATAACTGTTTCAGCCCATCAATACCAGACCTTAATTGACCCTCTGCAGAGCAGGCCAGAGCAGTAATTAGCTGTTATCAGCTCCTTTCTCATAAAGCAGGTACTCTGGACGAGAAGGATTTCAAAGGACCGCTTGGTCCAATGAAGAAGGTCTCATCTTGGAGTGGGTTTTATTTTCAGTTAAACGAGACAGGCAGTGACTGAACAATCTGCGTTCTTCCGCTGGGGATTCAAAGTCCACATCTCATCCCTGTTGGTGAGATGAGATAAACGGTTTAAAAAGCAGGTATCCCTGCAGCCTCTCCTGTTTACCCAGTCATTATATTCCTTCCTATCAGCATCTGATCTAATGCCAGATTGCAGGGTAACTAGTCACTGTTGACAGAAGTGGCTAAAGTGCCATGGCAATGACAAGGATGTGGAAATAACAGAGCAAATCACAGGCCGCTATTCAATCAATCACAGATGAAAGAAAACAGCATTGTGGGTTCACTGAGAATGTTTAGGCTACATTAAATGTGTTAATGGGTAATGGTCTTTTTCCTGAATAGGAAATTAACTCCTCAACAGTCAAATCATGTCAGCTTGGGAAATGGATAGCCTGCCCAAACTATATAAAGCCACAGCAGCCAACAGCCTACAAACAAATTCAACCACTCAAACACACACACAGTTACATTTCCAAGATCCATTTGTATAAGTCTCTCCATCTCCATTTTCTGACCAGCGTTCCTTTACCTATCTGCCCCACCCCAGGCCAGGTGGCTGTGCTCTCCGGTCCCATGCCTGGGTGCTCCTGCCCTGCAGCCACAGGCCAGGCAGAGGAGAGGCTCTGTTCGAGGGCCCTGTCTGTCCAACGTCAGGCTAAGTGCCTCTGACAGCCCACCCCACAGTTATTAACTGTGATCTGCCACCACAAGGCCCGGGCACCGCCGAGCTGAGGGGAGGCCCCAGAGAGAAGCTCCCTCCACTAGCTAGCTCCCACACAAAGGCTGCTTTGACCTAGAGGCCCCGCAGCCCACCACCCCATCCCAGTCCTACAGCCCCCAGCCCCCACCCCCCCCCCCCCCCCCACACACACACTAATATATATTTACAGCCTTTCATATGCACATACAGTGTATTCGGAAAGTATTCAGACCCCTTGACTTTTTCCACATTTTGTTACGTTACAACCTTATTCTCAAATGGATGAAATATTATTTATTGCATCAATCAACACACATTAGCCCATTGTCAGCGTCGTGTGTATAGGTGGCAGGGAAGTCAGGCGCAGGAGAGTCAAAATGGAGTTTAAATGGAGTCTTAAATGTCCATGGAACATGCTCCATAACACTAAAAGTACAGACATGAACAAACATGGGTGCGAGGACCCGTCACGCACCAACACAGCAAATAAACAACACTGACAATAAAACAATCTCTGACAAAGACATGAGGGGAAACAGAGGGTTAAATACACAACAGGTAATGAATGGGATTGAAACCAGGTGTGTGGGAAGACAAGACAAAACCAATGGAACATGAAAAATGGATCAATGATGGCTAGAAGACCGGTGACGTCGAACGCCGAGCACCGCCCGAACAAGGAGAGGCAACGACTTCGGTCGAAGTCGTGACACCCATAAAAAACTGAAATATCTTATTTTCATAAATATGAAGAAACTTTGCTATGATATTTGAAATTGAGCTCAGGTACATCCTGTTTCCATTGATCATCCTTGAGATGTTTCTACAACTTGATTAAAGTCCATCTGTGGTAAATTGGACATTGATTGGACATGATTTGGAAAGGCACACACCTGTCTATGTAAGGTCCCACAGTTGACAGCAAAAACCAAGCCATGAGGTCGAAGGAATTCTCAGAGACAGAATTGTGTCGAGGCACAGATTTGGTGAAGGGTACCAAAAAATGTCTGCAGCATTGAAGGTCCCCAAGAACACAGTGGCCTCGATCATTCTTAAATGGAAGAAGCTTGGAAGCACTAAGACTTCCTAGAGCTGGCCGCCTGGCCAAACTGAGCAATTGGGGGAGAAGGGCCTTGGTCAGGGAGGTGACCAAGAACCCAATGGTCACTTTGACAGAGCTCCAGAGTTCCTCTGTGGAGAACCTTCCAGAAGGACAATTATCTCTGCAGCATTCCACCAATCAGGCCTTTATGGTAGAG
The DNA here is from genome assembly GCF_057628025.1 of Oncorhynchus mykiss. Classification (NCBI taxonomy): domain Eukaryota; kingdom Metazoa; phylum Chordata; class Actinopteri; order Salmoniformes; family Salmonidae; genus Oncorhynchus; species Oncorhynchus mykiss. The sequence goes on from NC_143043.1 coordinate 43,698,241, forward strand.
TGGCCCAACGAAAGCCACTCCTCAGTAAAAGGCACATGACAGCCCGCTTGGAGTTTGCCAAAAGGCACCTAAAGACTCTCAGACCATGAGAAACAAGATTGTCTGGTCTGATGAAACCAAGATTGAACTCTTTGGCCTCAATGCCAAGCGTCACGTCTGGAGGAAACCTGGCACCATCCCTACGATGAAGCATGGTGGTGGTGGCATCATGCTGTGGGGATGTTTTTCAGCGTCAGGTACTGGGAGACTAGTCAGGATCGAGGGAAAGATGAACGGAGCAAAGCAGTGGTGGACTGGCCGTCGGGAGCACCAGGACATTTCCCGGTGGCCTGAGGGTCATTTTGGACTGCCGTGAATAGTCAACTTGACCAGCGATAATATAGCAAGCAGGAATGAGTTGACGGAGAATCCACGCATCAGGTGCGACTCTCACTCTCTCACTGCAGTGTCCCCACCTGAGGGTGCACGTGCCAAAAATGACATCAGGTCTCTCCGCAACGAATATAGCAACCGTCTACCTGCTTCTCTGCCGATAACATTTTAGACAAGTCAGATGGTCAGAAAAGGAAAAGTGGAGCAGAGAGGGAGAGAATAAAAAGAGAAAGGCCCTTGCCACAGACACAGCTAAATGCTGCAATATAAGCGACATGTTCGCCAGTAAGGAACCAGGTCGAAAACACTAGCTAAAACACACACACCGACACACACACCTGACACCCAGCACGGCTAATAACAGTGACACAATGGCCGGGAGGCTAAACAGTTTGCACGTCTTACGCCTTCATGGAGGAATTATATCATAGCAATGAGTGCAACATAGCGATCATAATATGACATTGAAGGCAATATGTTTCAACTAATAGTAAACCTAGACTATGGATTTGCCAGAATTCGGTCATGAGTCATACCACATAAGCTGGGGAAGTGCACATCCACTGTACAGTGAAACAGGCTACAGTAACCTAACCATAATGCATCCATGAACATAACACAGTGGCCTGTTTGACACAGCACAGGCAATGACAAAGATCATTAGCGCAATAGGCACCAGCATTACAAGTTACTACAATAATATACAGCTCTGGGAAAAATTAAGAGACCACTCCAAATTAAGAGACCACTCCAAATTCAGAGACCACTCCAAATTAAGAGGCCACTCTTATTTTTTTTCCAGAGCTGTATTAATGTAGCCTACTGATACACTAATGATAGTGAGTATGATAATCAAGTATTTTCTTTGTAAAGGTGGAGAAGGAAGCAGCAGTAGCACTAGAGTTTCAGGTGCTCCTGCAGAACTGGAGGTGGTCAGTTCAGAGTCAGACTCAGAGCAGGAACCTTCAGCTACAATTTAAGAGCACAAACCTAAACATGTAGGCTATGATTTTAGATTAATAAGTTCTTTGTGATTATCAGTAGGACTGTAATCGGGGGGGGGCATACAATCGATGACTGCACAAGTAATACAAGTTTAAGTTATTTACAATGTTATTCTCATTCTGCAGAGTAACCAGATGTGCAGAGAGAGAGAGAGACAGAGAGAGAGAGAGAGAGAGAGGTTCAGAGAGAGAGAGAGAGAGATACAGAGAGAGAGACAGAGAGAGAGAGAGAGAGACAGAGAGAGAGAGAGAGAGACAGAGACAGAGAGAGAGAGAGACAGAGATATAGAGAGAGAGAGAGACAGAGAGAGAGACAGAGAGACAGACAGAGAGACAGAGAGAGAGAGAGACAGAGAGACAGAGAGAGAGAGACAGAGAGACAGAGAGAGAGAGAGTGAGAGACAGAGAGAGAGAGAGAGACAGACAGAGAAAGAGACAGAGAGAGAGACAGAGAGAGAGACAGAGAGACAGAGAAAGAGAGAGAGACAGAGAGAGAGAGAGAGAGAGAGAGAGAGGTTCAGAGCCCAGTACAGGGAAATAGAAAGGGACAGTGAAAACACTGAACATCAATTTGATTATTTTGCCCGTCCTCAGTCCAATAATTTTGACTTATTTTTTCAGTACCACCCAAAACAAACCCCTCAAAGAGTCATTCCCAATGTATTCCACTCCAAAGATGTGAGGACAGGAGACACAGGCGGCTTGATGTAACTGGTGGAAACACGCTGGTGGAACAAAGAAGAGGCCTCGAGGAAAGGAGACACGGACGGCTTGATGTAACTGGTGAAACACGCTGGTGGAACAAAGAAGAGGCCTCGAGGAAAGGAGACACGGACGGCTTGATGTAACTGGTGGAAACACGCTGGTGGAACAAAGAAGAGGCCTCGAGGAAAGGAGACACGGACGGCTTGATGTAACTGGTGAAAACACGCTGGTGGAACAAAGAAGAGGCCTCGAGGAAAGGAGACACGGACGGCTTGATGTAACTGGTGGAAACACGCTGGTGGAACAAAGAAGAGGCCTCGAGGAAAGGAGACACGGACGGCTTGATGTAACTGGTGGAAACACGCTGGTGGAACAAAGAAGAGGCCTCGAGGAAAGGAGACACGGACGGCTTGATGTAACTGGTGGAAACACGCTGGTGGAACAAAGAAGAGGCCTCGAGGAAAGGAGACACAGAAGGCTTGATGTAACTGGTGAAACACGCTGGTGGAACAAAGAAGAGGCCTCGAGGAAAGGAGACACGGACGGCTTGATGTAACTGGTGGAAACACGCTGGTGGAACAAAGAAGAGGCCTCGAGGAAAGGAGACACGGACGGCTTGATGTAACTGGTGGAAACACGCTGGTGGAACAAAGAAGAGGCCTCGAGGAAAGGAGACACGGACGGCTTGATGTAACTGGTGGAAACACGCTGGTGGAACAAAGAAGAGGCCTCGAGGAAAGGAGACACGGACGGCTTGATGTAACTGGTGGAAACACGCTGGTGGAACAAAGAAGAGGCCTCGAGGAAAGGAGACACGGACGGCTTGATGTAACTGGTGGAAACACGCTGGTGGAACAAAGAAGAGGCCTCGAGGAAAGGAGACACGGACGGCTTGATGTAACTGGTGGAAACACGCTGGTGGAACAAAGAAGAGGCCTCGAGGAAAGGAGACACGGACGGCTTGATGTAACTGGTGGAAACACGCTGGTGGAACAAAGAAGAGGCCTTGAGGAAAGGAGACGCAGAAGGCTTGATGTAACTGGTGAAACATGCTGGTGGGCCAAAGAAGAGGCCTCGAGGAAAGTATTTGGAAGCTTTGCAAAGCCTTAGTGCACTTTACACTAATTGGTGACGGAGGATAACCTGAGAAAGTGCACCCGAGATAGCATTCTGGAGGAGCAGCAGGACTGATACCGAAGCTCAGACTGCTCTCCCAGAGAAGAGAACAACAGAAACAAAGAAGAGAAAACCAGGTGAGTTGGCAGAAGACGAGCCCATTGCTAATGCAGACATGGATTACAAAATCAAGATCCACAATGTGGTATTGGACACTGTTGTTGAAAGTATTCACTGACGTTATGCAGCAGATGCAGTGCTGTGTACAGACGTCTCCTGCATGAAGCCAAAGCATTTTCCTGAGATCAGAGAAAAGGGCCTTCCAAAGACAGCCATGAAGGAGCTCAGCCAAATGCTTACTGGAATTTGATGAACATGCCACTGTTGAGGCATTGAAGGCTGAACTGATCAGCCTTGCACAACAGTGGGAAAGCCTGAAACGGTCACCATTGGAGGAGTACAAGACCAGGGCCACCTCCGCCAGTGATGAATCAGGGGAAGGCTTTGAGGATCCTGATGAAAGTGTGGAGTTGGTGAGCAGAACTTGTTCCAAACTGCACAATATGCTGCCATCTTCTCCTCTCAGAACAATCTGCTCACGGATGCGTATCACATCATTGGTTTGGGCTACAAGTTCCTCCTCACCCTATCCATCACTCAGGTGGCGTGTGAGAGGACCTTCCCCACCCTGAAATTCGTGAAGAACCGCCTAAGAACCTCCCTCACTCAAGAGAACCTTGAAGTGTTCCTTTTGATGGAAACAGAGAAGGAGATTCTTATGGGACTTGACAAAGATGACATCATTGACAAGATGGCAGAGAGCGGTGACTTACTGGTTTACTAGTGGTAATTACTCACTGGTTACTCTGAAGAAGCTATGCTATGTCTCTTCCTAAACAGGCTGACAAGGGTGAAAGAACATTTGCTGTGAGTTAAAGCTTTTGTACAGAGGCATGTTTTCTGGACTTTTGTATTATACTTGCAGTTATGTAGCCAAAGTTCAATTTCATTGACTCAGTGTTTAGATGTGTTTATTTTTGTGTTGTTTGCTTTATGGACACCAGTGAGTGAACATTGTAATCTACAGTTTTTTTGTAGCGGAGTGCTTTTTTGACTTTTGTATTAAACTTACTTACATTGTTGTAGCTTATGTTCAAGTTCAGTGAATGTGTGTACGTGAAGATGCTTGAAATTAAAGATGGTAATTTGAACATTTGAGCTAATCCTTTTTTAATTTTTAATCCTTTTTAGAATAAGGCTGTATGTAACGTAACAAAATGTGGAAAAAGTCAAGAGGTCTGAATACTTTCTGAATGCACTGTAGATGTATACATAAAAATATATATATGGCCCCATAATATGGCCATGGACCTTGGACCCTGGACCCTGGACCTTGGACCCTGGACCCTGGACCTTGGACCCTGGACCCTGGACCCTGGACCCTGGACCTTGGACCCTGGACCTTGGACCCTGGACCCTGGACCTTGGACCCTGGACCCTGGACCTTGGACCCTGGACCCTGGACCTTGGACCCTGGACCTTGGACCCTGGACCTTGGACCCTGGACCCTGGACTCGGTCCTGACAGTCTGAGGTTTAGAAATGTCCTGCAGGTATTGTGACAAGCATACAAACCCTTGACATTCATTGGTAAAAGTTTAGGGAAGAAGGAAAAAATTCTCTATGTATTGGCTGAGTGCACAACTGTATAGTTAAATTCATTGAGTTTGATCATTTAATGAGCGATTATGCCTGATAAAGGAACATGTGTACACACCACAGGCCTGCAAGCTGGAAGACAGGGCTTGACATTGATTTGAAACACTGTCCATGCTCTTTCATCCTGATAGGTGGTTTATACCACGGTCCTCTACAGGCTCAAGAGAGACTGCCTCCCCTCCGCTGCCTCGAGTCACTACCCTTTCCCGTGGGGTGACTGGGAGGGAGACTCAGCTAGTCTCTTCAGCCACAAAATGGGTCATTAGACGACAGAATTGGGACATAAATAAATACATGTTTGAGGGGAATAGGAAGAATAGACAGACATAATGACAGCTGACTATGTTTAGCCCAGGAGCATTTAGATAAACAGCAATTCTTCCTGCCTACAGCCCCCACTATTCACTGTTGAATAGTTGAGTCTTTTCCCTTCGAGGTGACTGGCTTTTATATAGCAACATGACATGCACAGTGATGCTACGGCCGTCCCCAGCCGTGTTCAAACTAAGCTACAGCGAGAAGAGCAGAGGACACTGCTGACGTGCATTCTCCCTCACAAACGCTGCCTATTGTCTGCTTTATGCTCAGCCACAAATTGTAGGCTTTGTCCGTTACCATTTCTTTTTCGGGGGGTGCTCTTTTTTTCTCTTGCTCGTTCCTCCCTTCTGAGACACATGTTGGTGCTGCCTTGATAACCACACAGGGATGAAACGTGTTGGCGTGTTGTTGAACTCGTCCCTGCTCCGTGGGTTTTCAGGCATACTATCTCATAAATATTCCCTGTGACAATTGATTGAATTTTAGTAACACAGAAAGCTGGGCATTCTGAACGTTTGCATCAGTCTAAAGTTTGGACGTGATGTTTGATTAAGGAAAAGACAAAGGCTGTGATGTAAAGCACACTTACAATATTTTTGAAAAAGACAGACTCTAGTAAATCTTTTCCAGAGTGTTCAAATTATTAAAAAAAAAATTAAGCATTAAAAAACATTCTCCATTCTTCATTAAAAGAGACTTTCAGTGCATCATTACTGCTTTGGGTTACTACTACTAGCAGTGCTACCATACTGAGCTCTTATCCCCACGCTCTGAACCCCCCCCCACACACACACACACTCTGACCCCTCCCCCCCCCCCCCTTCCCCACACACTCTCATACACACACTCTGACCACCCCACACACACACACACACACACTCTCACCCCCCACACACACTCTGACCCCCCCCCCCCCCCCCCCACACACACTCACACACACTCTGACCCCCCTCCCCCCACACTCTGGCCCACCACCCCCACACTCTGGCCCACCACCCCCACACTCACGCACTTTGATCACCCCCCACACACACACACTCTGAACCCCCCCACACACACACACTCTCTCATACACACACTCTAACCCCCCCCCCCACACACTCTCATACACACTCTCTGAACCCCCCCCCCCCACACGCACACACTCTCTCATACACACACTCTAAACCCCCCCCTACACACTCTCATACACCCTCTCTGACCCCCCCCCCCCCCACACACACACACTCTCCTCCACACACTCTGAACTCTCATTCACCCCCCCCCCCCCCCCCCCCTCCCCCTGAACGCTTGCCTCACACAGGGTCAGGCTCCATCCGCTGAGCACACTGAGCAGTCTGTACAGGTCAACATGGCTGCTGGCACCATCTCTCTCTCTCCTCTCCCTCCTCTCTCTCCTCTCCCTCCTCTCTCTCTCTCATCCCTCTCTCCTCTCTCTCCTCTCCCTCCTCTCTCTCTCTCTCTCTCTCTCTCTCTCATCCCTCTCTCCTCTCTCTCCTCTCTCTCTCCTCTCCCCTCCCTCCTCTCTCTCTCTCTCTCATCCCTCTCTCCTCTCTCTCCTCTCTCTCTCCTCTCCCCTCCCTCCTCTTTCTCCTCTCCCTCCTCTCTCTCTCCTCTCCCTCCTCTCCCTCCTCTCTCTCCTCTCCCTCCTCTCTCTCCTCTCTCTCCTCTCTCTCTCTCTCCTCTCCCTCTCGCTCTCCCTCCTCTCGCTCTCCTCTCTCTCCTCTCCCTCCTCTTTCTCTCTCTCTCTCCCTCCTCTCTCTCTCCTCTCTCTCTCTCTCTCTCTCTCCTCTCTCTCCTCTCCCTCAGCCAATTCCCTTCCCTGGCTGGCAGATTGTACAATTAGGACATCACATCACGTGGTCCATTTAACACTTAAAGAGTGTCATTGTTCTGGGTCAAGTGCACCTACGCTCTACTCACACCCGGGTCCCACAGAGCTCTGAAGTGTTCTTGGACTGACTGAGGTCCCCTGAGGGGCTGCAGGGGAGGTCTTTCAGACCATCATACAGGCAATGTCAGCCTATCATAGAGGCAATGCTGCCTTATTGTGCATTAGAGGGGTAGTTCATCATTTCAAAATCAAAGTTTGTCAATCCAGATTCCCTAAATGGTGCTTTCTAGGATCCTTGGGATGAACCTACCCTAAACCCTGACCTTAACCATCACACTTACCTAACCTTAACCATTTTACATTTAAACTTCAATGGGATAGGAGACGTCCCAAAGATCACGGAAAGCAAGGACCATTCCTAAATGAATGGGAAAGATAGTTACCATCTAAAATGATTAAAGTAGACAGTGGCAATCTTTCTCATTCATTTGGATTGCAGGCCTATTTATGCAGCTGGATCTATAAAACTTTGCGGGACTTATACTCGTCTCACCAACAGACTACATTTGAGGTCTGAAAGCATCTGTGATTTATCACTGCCAGTAACTATAGGTGAAGATACATGGACTCGGTTGGGAATCTCCCTATGCAGCCAGAGCCATATCTAAAATAGACGGCTATGCAGCATGACATAGAGAGAGCTGTATGTTGTGCTAATTAGAGGTTAAACAGAGTCTTTATACACCCTAATCACCAACCAACCCTGCTTGTTGGGTCTCATCCAGATTGATAATGACTAAAGGATGTGTGTGGTTGGCTGTGGAGGAGATTCCCAATACCACAGGGCTATCTCTGTGGGGGCTCATCATACACACAGACTGCACACAGATTCACACAGTTGTGTGCAGTTTGGACACAAAGCCATCATTGTAAGATGGGAGAAAATAAATAAATGCAATATCTGCATAATAAACCTGATTTACTGTCAGATATTAGAGATGTATGGGGTAATCAGTTTTGGGAAAGCACCTCCCAGACACAGGAAGACCTCCCATGTATTCTTACACACACACACACACACACACACAAATGCAGACAAATACACACACATGCAGCACACACAAACACATGCATGCTGGTGGGCAGATGCGCTTGTCACCACACTATAAAATCCCCATACTGAACTGAGTCATGTGGACATCCCCTGCTTGCACCCAACCAGACAAACTGCCAGACAACCTTCCGCCCACTGTCCCTCCCACATGCGGGGTAGAGGGGTGGAGGAGGAGGGATGGGTACAGTGCCTTGCGAAAGTATTCGGCCCCCTTGAACTTTGCGACCTTTTGCCACATTTCAGGCTTCAAACATAAAGATATAAAATTGTATTTTTTTGTGAAGAATCAACAACAAGTGGGAACAATCATGAAGTGGAACGACATTTATTGGATATTTCAAACTTTTTTAACAAATCAAAAACTGAAAAATTGGGCGTGCAAAATTATTCAGCCCCTCTACTTTCAGTGCAGCAAACTCTCTCCAGAAGTTCAGTGAGGATCTCTGAATGATCCAATGTTGACCTAAATGACTAATGATGATAAATACAATCCACCTGTGTGTAATCAAGTCTCCGTATAAATGCACCTGCACTGTGATAGTCTCAGAGGTCCGTTAAAAGCGCAGAGAGCATCATGAAGAACAAGGAACACACCAGGCAGGTCCGAGATACTGTTGTGAAGAAGTTTAAAGCCGGATTTGGATACAAAAATATTTCCCAAGCTTTAAACATCCCAAGGAGCACTGTGCAAGCGATAATATTGAAATGGAAGGAGTATCAGACCACTGCAAATCTACCAAGACCTGGCCGTCCCTCTAAACTTTCAGCTCATACAAGGAGAAGACTGATCAGAGATGCAGCCAAGAGGCCCATGATCACTCTGGATGAACTGCAGAGATCTACAGCTGAGGTGGGAGACTCTGTCCATAGGACAACAATCAGTCGTATATTGCACAAATCTGGCCTTTATGGAAGAGTGGCAAGAAGAAAGCCATTTCTTAAAGATATCCATAAAAAGTGTTGTTTAATGTTTGCCACAAGCCACCTGGGAGACACACCAAACATGTGGAAGAAGGTGCTCTGGTCAGATGAAACCAAAATTGAACTTTTTGGCAACAATGCAAAACGTTATGTTTGGCGTAAAAGCAACACAGCTGAACACACCATCCCCACTGTCAAACATGGTGGTGGCAGCATCATGGTTTGGGCCTGCTTTTCTTCAGCAGGGACAGGGAAGATGGTTACAATTGATGGGAAGATGGATGGAGCCAAATACAGGACCATTCTGGAAGAAAACCTGATGGAGTCTGCAAAAGACCTGAGACTGGGACGGAGATTTGTCTTCCAACAAGACAATGATCCAAAACATAAAGCAAAATCTACAATGGAATGGTTCAAAATAAACATATCCAGGTGTTAGAATGGCCAAGTCAAAGTCCAGACCTGAATCCAATCGAGAATATGTGGAAAGAACTGAAAACTGCTGTTCACAAATGCTCTCCATCCAACCTCACTGAGCTCGAGCTGTTTTGCAAGGAGGAATGGGAAATAATTTCAGTCTCTCGATGTGCAAAACTGAGAGACATACCCCAAGCGACTTACAGATGTAATCGCAGTAAAAGGTGGCGCTACAAAGTATTAACTTAAGGGGGCTGAATAATTTTGCACGCCCAATTTTTCAGTTTTTGATTTGTTAAAAAAGTTTGAAATATCCAATAAATGTCGTTCCACTTCATGATTGTGTCCCACTTGTTGTTGATTCTTCACAAAAAAATACAGTTTTATATCTTTATGTTTGAAGCCTGAAATGTGGCAAAGTCGCAAAGTTCATGGGGGCCGAATACTTTCGCAAGGCACTGTAGATCTCATCTGGGGACAAAGTTGAGATTGACTCTGCATCCCAAAAGGCACTCTGTTCCTTATATGTAGGGCATACATTTTGACCAGAGCACTATGGGCCCTGGTCTATAGTAGTGCACTATATAGGGAAGAGCACTATGGGCCCTGGTCTATAGTAGTGCACTATATAGGGAAGAGCACTATGGGCCCTGGTCTAAAGTAGTGCACTATATAGGGAAGAGCACTATGGGCCCTGGTCTAAAGTAGTGCACTATATAGGGAAGAGCACTATAGGCCCTGGTCTATAGTAGTGCACTATATAGGGAAGAGCACTATAGGCCCTGGTCTATAGTAGTGCACTATATAGGGAAGAGCACTATGGGCCCTGGTCTATAGTAGTGCACTATATAGGGAAGAGCACTATGGGCCCTGGTCTATAGTAGTGCACTATATAGGGAAGAGCACTATGGGCCCTGGTCTATAGTAGTGCACTATATAGGGAATAGGGTACCATTTGGGATGTATCCTCAGTCGGTGACAGACAGTCTTACAGAATAAGTTGAACCAGCTGGGTCACAAAGAGGTCAGATAGAGTGGAGGTGTGGCTACAAGGGGTTAACAGCGTCATACGGACCACATACACACGATACGATACACAGTCTGATAGACTCTCGCACACACACTGCCTGATCCTCTCATTCAAGCACATGATTAGAGACACCACATTCCTATAATCTGACCAATAAAGTCAGCCAATCACAGCAGTAAAACCAGAACGAATGCGGGAGATAAGGAACTGCCCATCAACAAAATGCATAGATCACTAACAATCAATCTATAAAGCCATAACAATCATGTGAATTCAATTATATAACCAAGAGCTATGTGAGGTCCTGAGGCCTGGATATAGAGTGGACCAATGACTCCTCAAGGAGTCGTAGCAGCAGGTATCCTTGGCTGCTTTAACATTCACTGCACACTTACCGCCCTCTACTGGTAATATATTGGAAAGGGCGATACCTAGTCAGTGGTACAACTGAATATATTCAACTGAAATGTGTCTTCCGCATTTAACCCAACCCCTCTGAATCAGAGAGGTGCAGGGTGGCTGCCATACTCGGCACCAACGTGTTCGGCTCCCAGGAAATAGTGGGTTAACTTGTGATAGTGGGAGAACAACAGATTTTTACATTGTCAGCTCGGGGATTCCATCCAGCAACCTTTCGGTTACTGGCACAACGCTCTAACCACTTGGCTACATGCTGCCAATTGGGCCCTTTACTGGTAATATGTTGCTCCCTCTTCTAGTGGTATATCGGCCCTCTCCTGGTGACATGTCGGGCCCTCTCCTGGTAATATATTGGCTCGCTTGTCTTTACCACAGCAGGCTTCTAAGGAGAGGATAATGTCTGAAACGGCGCAAATGGAATGGCATCTAACGCCTGGAACCCTTGTGTTTGATACCAGTCCTCTCCAGGCATTACCACCAGCCTGTTCTCCCCAATTAAGGTGCCACCAACCTCCTGTGGTCTCCATGTACATAGTGACTGATAGACATACTGGAGACATAGCTCACATCCTTAAATTGACACACTAAAATAATCCTTGAGTCATTATTTATATAAACTTTTAATTGAACTCTCAGCTGAAAGTACACTTCTCCCTCCTGTACTGTAGCACTCTGGAAAACAGTAGCCCCATTCCACCAGGAAGAGTAGTCCAGACAACCTAGGTCTGTGTCTGGCATTAAACCTTATTCCCTATCTAGTGTCCTACTTTTGAACAGAGCCCCATGGGGCCCCGGTCAGAGCCCCATGGGGCCCCGGTCAGAGCCCCATGGGGCCCCGGTCAGAGCCCCATGGGGACCGGTCAGAGCCCCATGGGGACCGGTCAGAGCCCCATGGGGACCGGTCAGAGCCCCATGGGGACCGGTCGGAAGTAGTGTAATATACAGGTGGGGTGTCATTTGGGACGCAGAACAGGCTGAAAGGAGGCGCAAGAGGTGTGGATGGTGGTGGGTGGAGCCAGAGTGTCTCTCCATGGTAAAATCCTACCCTGATGACGAGGTTATGCGAGGCAGCTCAACAGGTCCATTCTCTGTGGCCTCTCTTTCAACATACAGAACACTCAAGACATTCCCCCCAAAGAAGACATCGAAAGATACGATCCAACTCAACAAAAGCAACAAAAATAACAATATGTAGTTTCTTTCCTATTTACAAAGCGTTTTGAGATATTACTGAAAACATATATGACCAAAAACCTATAAATGACAGAATTGTTGAAGGTGTCAGAGGAGTCAAAATCACTCAAGATGAAATTCCCCAGTACAGTATTACATCTGTAAAAGTTATCAGAACAACAGGGAGGCGAATAGTATTCCAGTCTTGCTGAGGTCCATGAGATGGTCCTTTGATTTCAGAGTCCTTTGCCTCAGTCCAGCTCCTTTTTTAGTGCCCCGTCAGGTGTGATAAAGGTTTAACATCAGATAGTGGGCTTTGATAATCAAACATGTCTGTGATAGTGGTTCACATTGGATGACAGTAGTTGAAATTGAAGGTGAATTAAAAAAGACAAAGTAAAATGAGTGACAAAGAAATGGTGGTAGTAAAAAATTGGGACGAGGGCAAGAAAATTAAAAGTATAAATATGGTGTAGTTTCACCCTGTCAATGTGAAATATAACAAGGACTTCTTTAAAAGAAAATAGACAATGTCAAGTCACCTTCAGAATGTAGAATATTAAAAAATAAAACAAATCAAGTCAACCCATCCTGAGAACAATCTGAAAATAAATACACCCCTGTGCTTGTTCCTTTGTGTGTTTTGTAGCACAGAACTCAGTCCAGATTCTGTCTGTTGGTGTGTCAGTATCCCTGTAGTCCGTTGTAAACCTTCTGTACCGATGCCTGCTTCAGAATCGCCCTCACTCCTGGAACAAAAGCAAGCCCCAATTGTAAATGACTATAGATTATGATCATAATTACATTTTTTCATAATCTTTCATATCTGAGAAGTTAATGTGTTCCGTTATTGTCTCCCCGTCAGTGGTGTAAAGTCAGCAATACGAAGACGATTTATTGAGATGTATATGTGTCGCTTACAGTTTGGGGGGGGGGGGGGGACTGTTCTACGGGCATGTCCTTTGCCTCTGAGTCTTAATACGCATCAACAATACCCATACCTCGTATATACCAGCTCTGATATATAACATACAGTCTACTTTCTCCCGGCAACATTAATTAACTCAAACTCATAAGAAAATACATTACAAGTCACATCCCCCCCCCACCCATCTTTATAGGCCTCCTCCTTACCCTCTTTCTGATTGTCATTCAGCTGTGTCTCTGGGAACTCGACGTCGAAGGAGACAATGAGAGAGCCACGGATGTTGTTGTTGTCGAAGTTGGGCAGGCCTTCTCCTTTCTTCCACACCCGAGCACCAGGCTTAGTGATCTTGTCCCTCACAATGTGGACCTGTAGTCAGAGGAGCAGTCAAAGTGTGTCACTGATTCCTTAGAATACCTTTTAGAATACACTTTATTATTATGAATAAATACTTTATTTTCTAGACAGAACAAAAACGCATATTTTTTGCTTTTCAACCAGTCTTTTTGTGTGCTTTTTGAGAATGGGGCATTGATGGCTCAACACAAGCTCCCCTCCCCAAAACATTTCAGTACATGGCAGTAAAAGTGTATGCATGTATTTCTTAGCTTCACTCGTCCATAGTTACCTTATGGCCGTCCAGGTGTGTGATGTCCATTTCAAAGCCAACCAGAGCCTCCACCAGGGAGATGGTGACGTTAGTGTACAGGTCATCTCCTCGCCGCTCAAACACTGGATGTCTGTCAGTACACATACATTACTAAATCACGCTTCAACAAAACAGCTTCCACAATTGACAAGATGTTAGTTAACCAAGGCCCGGGGGGGGGGGGGGGTAATATGGCCAATATAGCACGGCTAAGGACTATTCTTAAGCGCGACGCAACGCGGAGTGCCTGGATACAGCCCTTAGCCGTGGTATATTGGCTATATATCACAAACCCCCCCGAAGTGCCTTACTGCTATTATAAACTGGTTAATAACATAATTAGAGCAGAAATAAATATTGGTGGTGGTAATGCAAGTAATTTATGAAAGTTGCCAATTGCAAAATATTGTCAAGAGAAGAAAAAGCCTGGAAAGGATAATGTGTGGATTAATTGTTAGAGTAGAGGACCTTGTGCATTTCAGGTAAAATAACTGTTTATATCCCAGGACAAGTTAGCTAGAAACAGCAAACTAGCTAAATAGGACAAATTAGCTAGCAAGTGCAAGCTAACTAGCTAAATTGCCATAAATGTTTAATGCTTTTCGACCTGTCCCCAAATTAATATAATTGGTTCAGAGTTTGTTTTGATATTTTAACATGCGTGTCGTGATCGCGTTTGGTGTTGGGGGAACAAAAAATACATGTATGCACGATGGCGCACGCGCGCAGACGGTTTGGGTTCCGTGTTATGGTCTGTCCCTCCGACATTTGCAGCATTGTTTCAGTATTCAGATCTCCAACTGTCCCATAGTAATGAACGTGTAGGGGTCGGCAGTCGGGACGAGAGAGGGAGGCAGGCAGCGTTTCTCAGCCAGTCGACATGATGAATCAGCTAGCATCATTTTTTATGGATATACAAAGAAAGGTCAATTGAAAAAAGTTCAAATGAAATGAAGTGCAGCTAGTTTGCAGTCTTCCCAGCTTCAGTTTGAAGTGATTGTGTTAGCTGTGTTGTTGGCTAGATCCTCTGAACAACAGTGTCCTGACGAGAGAGCACATTTTCTATGCCAGGTCAAATCGTGCCTCGTTAGCTCATTGTTATGGATGTATCCAAATAAAATGTCACGAGAAAACAGCGTAAACAAATGAAGCTCCTTTTGTTATTCTTTCTGCACTGTTTGACGGGAATATGTTAGCCGTAGTTGGCTAGCCAGCAAGCAAGGGATAAGAATGTTGCCAGCCAGTATGGCAATGGATCATTTAGAACGAACAACTGTCGCATCCATAGATACAAAACAAAAAGACTGAACGACTGGGTCGCGTCTCTGGCAACCGAACCAATAGAACGAACGACCATCCGGTTTGGGTAGCAACCCTAGATTTGTTTCGGGACAATATCTTGTGGAAGGATTAAATAGTATGAAAAAAATGCATCAAAATAATGCTTTCAATTAAAATATGTCAATCAATATTTTAATAAGTTGGTAACCTGTTGTATAAAAGTGATAATGCCATCGAAGCCGGTGTTGAGGATATATTGGCACGGTTTGCTGGCCCTCGACGAACAACACCCATGCCAAATATACAGTTGAAGTCGGAAGTTTACATACACTTAGGTTGGAGTCATTTAAACTCGTTATTCATCCACTCCACAAATTCCTTGTCTACTTTGTGCATGCAAATTCATTTTTCCAACAATTGTTTACAGACAGATTATTTCACTGTATCACAATTCCAGTGGGTCAGAAGTTTACATACACTAAGTTGACTGTGCCTTTAAACAGTTTACAAAATTCCAGAAAATGATGTCATGGCTTTAGAAGCTTCTGATCGGCTATTTGACATCATTTGAGTCAATTGGAGGTGTACCTGTGGATGTATTTCAAGGCCTACCTTCAAACGTAGTGCGCTTCTTTGCTTGACATCATGGGGGGGAAAAAAATCAACAGAAATCAGCCAAGAACTCAGAAAAACAATTGTAGACCTCCACAAGTCTTGTTCAACCTTGGGAGCAATTTCCAAACACCTGAAGGTACCACATGTATCTGTATAAACAATAGTAGGCAAGTATAAACACCATGGGACCACGCAGCCATCATACCCCTCAGGAAAGAGACACGTTCTGTCTCCTAGAGATGAAAGTACTTTGGTGCGAAAAGTGCAAATCAATCCCAGAACAACAGCAAAGGACCTTGTGAAGATGCTGGAGGAAACAGGTACAAAAGTAACTATATCCACAGTAAAACTAGTCCTATATTGACATAACCTGAAAGGCCGTTCAGCAAGGCAGAAGCAATTTCTCCAAAACCTCCATAAAAAAGCCAGACTACGGTTTGCAACTGCACATGGGGACAAAGATCGTACTTTTGGAGAAATGTCCTTGAGTCTGATGAAACAAAAATAGAACTGTTTGGCCATAATGAACATCGTTATGTTTGGAGGAAAAAGGGGGAGGCTTGCAAGCCGAAGAACTCCATCCCAACCGTGAAGCACGGGGGTGGCAGCATCATGTTGTGGGGGTGCTTTGCTGCAGGAGGGACTGGTGCACTTCACAAAATAGATGGCATCATGAGGTAGGAAAATTATGTGGATATATTGAAGCAACATCTCAAGACATCAGTCAGGAAGTTAAAGCTTGGTCGCAAATGGGTCTTCCAAATGGACAATGACCCCAAGCATACTTCCAAAGTTGTGGCAAAGTGGCTTAAGGACAACAAATTCAGGGTATTGGAGTGGCCATCACAACGCCCTGACCTCAATTCTATTGACAATTTGTGGGCAGAACTGAAAAAGCGTGTGCGAGCAAGGAAGCCTACAAACCTGACTCAGTTACACCAGCTCTGTCAGGAGGAATGGGCCAAAAATTGTGAAAAGCTTGTGGAAGGCTACCCGAAACGTTTGACCCAAGGTAAACAATTTAAAGGCAATGCTACCAAATACTAATTGAGTGTGTAAACTTCTGACCCACTGGGAATGTGATGGAAGAAATACAAGCTGAAATAAATCATTCGCTCTACTATTATTCTGACATTTCACATTCTTAAAATAAAGTGGTGATCCGAACTGACCTAAGACAAGGAATTTTTACTAGGATTAAATGTCAGGAATTGTGAAAAACTCAGTTTAAATGTATTTGGCTAAGGCGTATGAAACTTCCGACTTCAACTGTATCCTCCAAACACCGGCTTCTCTGGCATTATCACTTAAGTAGACACCGGTGTATCAAGTTCTCTAACAGGGAAAGAATAAAGCCTGTAGTGGACAGAAGGGTTGAGTCACATAAACAACACAAAACAGCTTCCACAACTGACAACATACATCTTATATAATAGAGAGAGACAGGCTACCTAACAGAGTGAGAACGTATTTGCATACAGCAAGCATATAAACTTAGCAAAAAAAGAAACATCCCTTTGCAAAGACCCTGTCTTTCAAAGATAATTCATAAAAATCCAAATAACATCACAGATCTTCATTGTAAAGGGTTTAAAACTTCTTAGGGATAGGGGGCAGTATTTGGAAATTTGGATGACTGAGGTGCCCAAAGTAAACTGCCTGTTACTCAGGCCCAGAAGCTAGGATATGCATATGCATGGTAGTATTGGATAGAAAACACTCTAAAGTAAAACTGAAAACACTAAATTAAAACTGTTAAAATAATGTCTGAGTATAAAAGACTGATTTGGCAGGCAAAACCCCAAGGACAATCCATCCAGGGGAAAATTGAGGTCATTGGATATTACAATTCTTGGGAAACCCACATTTCTAGGACCCAGATTGCAGTTCCTATGGCTTCCACTAGATGTCAACAGTCTTTAGAAATTGTTCAGTGTTTTTTTTAAATGAAGAAGTAGTCGTATTCTTTCTAAGTGTCACTCCGAAGGACTCTACTATTTTGGTGCGTGTGAATGAGAGCGCGCTCCTTGTTGTTTTTCTCCGGTATTGGAAACAGTTTATTCCGTCTTAAATTTGATTGGTTATTTACATATTAGGATACCGAAGGTTGGATAACAAACGTTGTTTGAAATGTTTGGACCAAGTTTACAGGTTACTTTTTACATTCCTTTGTAGGCATGTTGGGTGAGTTGGAACAGGTGCATTTCTGAATCAAACGCGCCAAATAAACAGACATTTTTGGGATATAAAGGACTTTATCGAACAAAAAGACCATTCATTGTGTAGCTGGG
The DNA here is from genome assembly GCF_057628025.1 of Oncorhynchus mykiss. Taxonomy (NCBI): domain Eukaryota; kingdom Metazoa; phylum Chordata; class Actinopteri; order Salmoniformes; family Salmonidae; genus Oncorhynchus; species Oncorhynchus mykiss. The sequence goes on from NC_143043.1 coordinate 43,716,144, forward strand.
ACATTTGGGATTGCAAAAAGATGAAGATCTTCAAAGATAAGCCATTTATTTTATAGCTATTTCTGACTTTCGTGATGAATCTGCTTGCTTAGAAAATGATTGTGACGCGATCCGGTGAGGGCAAGCACTTGGTTTATCTCCGGTATTGAATATACTATGTTCCGTCTTAAACTTTGTTTATTTACATATTAGGGTACCCGAGGATTGATTAGGAAAGTTGTTTGACATGTTTGGACTAAGTTTATTGGTAAAATTTGGGATTAATTGTGTTAGCATTTTGAATGAGGGGAAACCGGTGGATGATTGAATGAAGCGCGCCAAATAAACTTTTTGGGGATATTTTTATAAAGAAGGACTTTATCGAACAAAAGGACCATTTGCTATGTGATTGCAACCAGATGAAGATCTTCAAAGGTAAGGGATTTATATTATTACTATTTCTGACTTTCGTGGTGCATCTGCTTGGCTGGATGTTTTTCATGCTTTTGTATGCGGGGCGGTGTCCTCAGATAATTACATGGTGTGCTTTTGCCGTAAAGCCCTTTTGAAATCTGACAACGCGGCTGGATTAACAATTAGTTTATCTTTTAAATGATGTATGACACTTGTATTTTCATGAAAGTTTAATATTACGATTTCTGTCATTTGAATTTGGCGCTCTGCAATTTCACTGGATGTTGTCGAGGTGGGTCGCTTGAGGCACGCCTAGCCATAACAGGTTTTAAACACTGTTTCCCAATGCTTGTTCAATGAACCATAAACAATTAATGAACATGCACCTGTGGAACGGTCTTTAAGACACTAACAGCTTACAGACGGTAGGCAATTAAGGTCACAGTTATGAAAACTTAGGTCACTAAAGAGACCTTTCTACTGACTCTGAAAAACATCAAAAGAAAGATGCCCAAGGTCCCTGCTCATCTACGTGAACATGCCTTAGGCATGCTGCAAGGAGACATGAGGACTGCAGATCTGGCCAGGGCAATAAATTGCAATGTCCGTACTTTGAGATGCCTAAGACAGAGCTACAGGGAGATGGCGGACAGCTGATCGTCCTCGCAGTGACAGACCACGTGTAACAACACCTGCACAGGATCGGTACATCTGAACATCACACCTGGGGACAGGTACAGGATTGCAACAACAATCGCCCGGGTTACACCAGGAACGCACAATCCCTCCATCAGTGCTCAGACTGTACGCAATAGGCTGAGAGAGGCTAGACTGAGGGCTTGTAGGCCTGTTGTAAGGCAGGTCCTCACCAGACATCACCGGCAACAACGTCGCCTATGGGTACAAACCCACCATCGCTGGACCAGGCAGGACTGGCAAAAAGTACTCTTCACTGACGAGTCGCGGTTGACTCACCAGGGGTGATGGTCGGATTCGCGTTTATCGTAGAAGGAATGAGCGTTACACCGAGGCCTGTACTCTGGAGCGGGATCGATTTGGAGGTGGAGGGTCCGTCATGGTCTGGGGCGGTGTGTCACAGCATCATCGGACTGAGCTTCTTGTCATTGCAGGCAATCTCAACACTGTGCGTTACAGGGAAGACATCCTCCTCTCTCATGTGGTATCCTTCCTGCAGGCTCATCCTGACATGACCCTCCAGCATGACAATGCCATCAGCCATATTGCTCGTTCTGTGCGTGATTTCCTGCAAGACAGGAATGTCAGTGTTCTGCCATGGCCAGCGAAGAGCCCGATCTCAATCCCATTGAGCACGTCGGGGACCGGTTGGATCGGAGGATGAGGGCTAGGGCCATTCCCCCTAGAAATGTCCGGGAACTTGCAGGTACCTTGGTGGAAGAGTGGGGTAACATCTCACAGCAAGAACTGGCAAATCTGGTGCAGTCCATGAGGAAGAGATGCACTGCAGTACTTAATGCAGCTAGTGGCCACACCAGCTACTGACCGTTACTTTTGATTTTGACCCCCCCTTTGTTCGGGGACACATTATTCCATTTCTGTTAGTCACATGTCTGTGGAACTTGTTCAGTTTACGTCTCAGTTGTTGAATCTTATGTTCATACAAATATTTACACATGTTAAGTTTGCTGAAAATAAATGCAGTTGACAGTGAGAGGACGTTTCTTTTTTTGCTGAGTTTAGATACAAGGTTTGAGTTGCATAGACAGCGGTGAATGCAAGTAGGGAACATTCCAAAAATCTTTACCAGTGGAGGCTGCGGAGGGGAGGACGGCTCATAGTAATGGCCTGAATGGAGTTTAATAGATGGAATGGAGTATAGGATATCAAACATGTGTTTCATACCGTTCTATTCACTCCCTTCCAGACATTATTATGAGCCGTCCTCCCCTCAGCAGCCTCCACTGATCTTTACATAACACTATTGTATTAGTGTTGACATAATGTCCTATACCAACAAAGCATGGCTCCTAGAGAAGTTATAGAAGTTAATAGTAGCCTGATTAGAACCACTATGTTATTTGTGAAACATGGAAATGCTGCTCTTACTTCATAACTTTGATGCGGAAGCGTAGGTCCCCTGGCTCTCCATCGATGTGAGGTTCGCCTTGAGACAGACGTAGTCGTGAGTTAGACACTGATACCACTTGTAAACACTTTATTTTATACGCCCATTATCCTGATGGTTGAGTAAGTAGCTTACCTTCCCCAATGAAAGGGTACTCCATCTCATCTCTCACTCCCTGTTCAATCTCTACCTCCAGAGTTCTCTCCTCATTCACCAGCCTGGGATCATAAGACATTATCATCCTCATCACATAAAGAAAGAACCCATTGACTCCTGTGTTAACAGTCTTAACCAGATGCACAGTCAATATGACAGTATAGAACAGAGGTTCCCAACCTTTCTCAGTTACTGTACCACCAACTATATTTTGTTCCGCCTGGAGTACCCCTGAAGTATCCCCTCATGTGCATTTTTACCAGTAGGCCTATGGTCTCATGAGTTTTCTCAAGTCACCCCTGTGGATTTGCCAAGTACCACCAGGGTCCTAGTACCCCTGGTTGAGAACCACTGGTATAAAACACATCTTTAAAATGTATCCATTTGCACAGACATTCTTTTTGTTGTTGTTGTTGCTGACAGCACCCAACCCAACATGCACATGACAGGGTATGAACAGGACAGAGTCAACCACAAAGCAGCACCCCTGAAGCAGTGACTCACTTTATATTGGGACACTCATCACACACTACTTCCTGGCTCATCTGGAAGCGTCCAGGTCCGAGTTGCGTCGTCCTCATTTCCTGTCTGCAGTTGCATTTCCGTTTCCCAGGGGCCTCTTTGGCTACAGGCTTGTTACGAACAACCTGAGATGTACATATAGGTGACGTGATGAGATTAGGACGTATATGTGTTGGAATAGGGTAGGCCTGGTGGAGCATACTAATTGTATACAGTAGCCATCTCAGAATACTCGTACTTGCGTTCTAAATAGTAGCATTTTGGATATGTGAAAATAGAAAGTTCTATAGTAGGTGACATTTTTTTATTTTTTTATTCAGTATGCTTTCAATGCCAGGATGTCATACTCCATTCAGCTTGATATCTAGTAGAATTCACTGCACACCATTGAAGAGAATCGTTAGACAACAGCTGATAAATCACACAAGGTTACGCAGTGTACCAAAATTAACGAATGGCGGGAATATACGCAATTGCGCATTTTAGATGACGCATTCTCAGTATGGAGGAGCCTAGTATGTTATTTTATGCTTATTACATACATTTTTACTAAACAGTGCAAAGTAGGTAGTTTAAGTAAGTAGTAGGCAAGACAGATTTTGGATATGGACAGTATATACAGAACACAATAAGGGTTGAAGTATACCTCTACAAAGTTCCCAGAGTACACCTCTTCGAGTGTGACCTCCAGGTCCAGCACAATGTCATTTCCTCTGGGGATGTTCCTGTCCTGCTGTCCTTGCCGGTTTCCTCCAAACATGAAGCCAAAGTCACCAAAGAAACTGGAAGAGGCAACAGAGTGTGAGGTAACAGTGGGGTAAGAGACATTATTTGGAATGTAGCCAGTGCTTGACATAGACAGGAGCTCACAGGAGCTGAGTACCGGCACCTCAAATGTTCTACTGCTTGAGCTCCTGTTCCTCTTACAGAATATTATCTCAAAAGTATTGTGTAGATCCTGCACCTAAATGTAAACAGTTCGAGCACTCAAAATGAGCACCAGCACCTATACTGTACATGATGGTTTCAGAATATATGATCTCGGTGCTCAACAATGATATCCTCATCATACTTGTGGGTATATGTCTATGTGGTCGCTCCGAGACCAGGCTTACCAGGGTTTTACTTTGTAATAAATGCTTAATACCAGGCTGAAGTGTGTTAAATTACAAGCTCCCACTACAAGCAGTACTTGACTTGGACTGAAATAGTAACCTATTAGGTAAACATCCTGTACCTGGAGAATATATCATTGTGAGAACCATGGTGGCCCTCTTTCAGACCATCCTCTCCGTATGCATCATACTGCTTTCTCTTCTCTTCATCAGAGAGCACCTACAAACAGCACAACATCAGGGATGAACTCTTTTTAAGCCACAAAATACTGTAGAGATCATGGTTTCTTTACATTAGCGACATGAAATGAACTTTAATTACAAATTCTTAACATCACATTTCACACACTTAAATAGCTTAACCATGCAAAATGTATCAATCATGAAATTGGATGATGTTTAAAATCTACGCGTTATCAGTGATCATGATGCCACTGGTGAGGTGCGCATCATGGAACGTTTCACTGAGCCGCTCCGAGTGCTCCACGTCGTGCTTTCATGAGAGAACACTGACCACAGTATGAGCCAATCAGAGGCAGCCACACGGTCTTCTTGGCCAATCAAAATCACTATGTCGTTTCCAACAACAACCAAATAGGTCGCTTCAGTTTCTTACAAAATACTTTCGTTTCGGTGCCTCGATCGATCGTAACGAAAATGAGATAGCATGCTGAAGCCAAATATTACTACACACCCAGATCAAATGACTATTATAAAAAGTTAATAAATTATACATAACAATAGAGTACTATCATCTCAACACTCAGTTGCCATTCAGTTCTTTTACATCTCTTCATGAGACTGACAATGATGTTGATGGGTATAGTTTCTGAGACTAGCTATACAAGACAAGATCATCGTGGCATGATATTGATAGCACATATTGTAAAACGAAAGTGCCATGCAAATAACAATTACCATAGAGATAAGTGATACAGGGGTTTACTTCCTACCTCATAGGCTGACCCCAGGTCTGCGAATTTGTCAGCAGCAGTTGGGTCATCTTGGTTTCTGTCAGGGTGCAGCTGGAGAGCCAGCTTTCTGTAAGCCTTCTTGATGTCCCTCACAGACGCAGACTTGCTCACCCCCAAGATCTTGTAGAAATCTCGCCTGTAGATAGAGGTGAAAATAAGAGAGGGTGTCTAGCTACCTACCGGATCTTAGATAGTTTCCCTTCATGATAGTGACAAGTGGAGTAGGGTTCACAAACGTGTGGTTTTGTGAAGTAAATAATTCAAAATGGGCAGTTTGATATCAACGGCTCTCATTTTTGAGTACAAAGCCAGTTGAGCAAGTTCGCCCACTCTTCCATGTCATTCCCTCGAGTAGATTCACGATACTGGAAACAAAGGATCTGGCAGGGTGATGTTCACTACTCTATGAACAAGGGCTTTATTTACAGTGTTGTTCACGTTGCTGAGATTGCTTATTTACCCCTCCAAATAGTAGCTAGCTAACGTTAGCTATTTTACACATGGAGAATGGGCTTCAGAAGCGTAGACCAATCACAATTAAACATGTGTACCAGCTAGCGATACCGCGTTTGAACCGGTTTGACCATTGCAGAGACGGTGTGTTCGGGTAATATAGAAGTACTTACCCTGCAAGCACTGCTGTAACGAAATAAAGGGCAAGACAGCAAACACTGCATAGATTCATCCCTTTAACGGCCATAGATACCAGTATCTTCAAGAAACCAACAGAACAACCCGGCGTTTGCGATAGGGTTCCTTTCTGCCACTGATCCTTTTCCTTCTGTCAAATCAGAACCGCCCACATGCTGCCTGGAAGTCCCGCCTCTCGTGCTAACGCCCGCCCACCGTGTATATCAGAGGCACATCCTACATGCATCCAATAGAAAATATACTGCCAATTATATATATAGCTCTTAAAGCAACAGCAATAAAAGCCGGTGTACACTTTTTAAAATATCTTTGCAATATATTTTCTAGTGGATGAATGTAGAATAGCATATATATCGACAAAAAAAGAACCGTCAAAAATATTCTCCGTTTACGTCGGACTTGACGCACCACCGGGCAGTGCAATGTGCGCGCGACCGTCGCTCTGTGTAGTCGCGCGCAACAGATGAGAACCAGCAGTGGCGCCAAATAGGAAGAACGTCGAACGTTCTGTAGCTAGCTACGTGCTGATCACATTCACAGCATAGTAAACAAACCATAAGCAAAAGCCAGGTAGCTAGCTAAATACTGTAAGGTACTAAACTTTAATTTTACTTATGAGGGAGCTTGATCACCAGTTACTTTTCCTGGAACTTCGAGGCAGGACCAGAAATCGCTTGGACTAGTGGAAACTTGCTGAACAAGCCAAGGTAAACTACGCGTCAAGTGTTTTGTCTCTGCTAGTCTGACTGCTTTGTATCAGCTGCTAAGCCATGTTGCTAGCTAACTAGCTCGCTAACGTTCCCCTGCTAAATAAATAAACAAAGCAAATGCTGTCAGCTACCTACAGATCATCTCTAGTGGCCAGTTGTTGTCATGGGAACATCCGGCGTCCACTCTGTTAGCCAGGAAGGAACAGCAAAGTCAGACAACACAGGCATTTGCAATGGAACAAGTAGTCACATAAATACAATAGAACATTATTTAGAGTGCGTTAGTGCACTAGCTAGTTATGAAGGGGATATTCTGTTTGCCCATAAGGTTCAAATTCAGTTTTTATAATACAGCTAGTTAGTTGCCCTTTTAAATACGAGTTATCTAATAATACTGCAATATTGAACAGCAGACCAGAAGCCACCAATGAATGGGTGAACTCGTCTACAACCTTCTAAATTCAATGCACTACCATAGCTCAGATATCTCACCACACTCACTGTATGCTCACCCCTCTGTCTGACCTCTCACCCAGTTATTTTGTTCTTCCACTCCCTCCTCCTCTTGGCCCACTAACAGCCATGGACCAGGGTGGTGGTGTGGCGGTGTGGCCTCGCATGGAGCCCTTCCTCTTGGGGGCTCTGCAGGTTGCACCCCCTACCAAACTCAGCCTGCACTACCTGCGCAAGATGGCTGCCTACGTGCGCTCGCGAGAGGGCTGCTTCCCCATGCTAGGCTGGCTCATGTGGAGGCACATTGCCTGTGGCAAGCTGCAGCTCCCTGAGGACCTGGCCTGGCTCTACTTTGAGACCTTTGACCTGCTGGCTGGTCACCCTGCAGAGGAGAGGCTGGAGTGGGCTGAGAACCTGTCCCAGTGCTCCTCCCCCAGAGAGCTGGACCGCCAGAGGAGCAAGGTGAGCTGTGAGCACACTAGGGAGGGATGAGAAAAGGGCAGAGACCTGTATGACTATGTCCCCCAGGGATGTGTTGTCAGTTGGGCTGTAATAATATCTATCCTGTTGTATCCTGCACTTTTTTTTTGTTTAAACAGACTTTGACATAGGAGTCTGTCCATTATCCTTTTAGGTATTGTTTGTGACACTGACCTATGTCAAGTATTGGTTTGTGTTCAGAATCTCTGTATTTTTTTCTGTATTTTCCTGTTCTCTCTTTTCTAGTTGTGTGTGGACACGCTGCAGTTCCTCCTCTTCCTCTACATTCAGCAGCTGAACCGGGTGTCTCTGCGTACGTCTCTGATTGGTGAAGAGTGGCCAAGCCCCCGCTCTCGCTCCCCCTCCTCGGACCGCGAGGCAAAGACCAGCTCTCAAAATAAGGTCCTGTTGCTTTATATTGCTTACAAGTTTAACGGCAGGCTGAGAGTGTAAATGTACACAATCTGTTTTTACGATTAAGTCTCTCTAACCAATCTCTAAGCAAAACATATTCTGATGGTCTAGTTACTGACATTTTATTATAAACTGGGTGGTTTGAGCCCAGAATGCTGATTGGCTGACAGCCATAATATATCAGACCGTATACCATGGGTATGACAAAACATTTATTTTTACTGCTCTAATTATGTTAGTAAACAGTTTATAATTGCAATAAATCACCTCAGGGGTTTGTGGTGTATGGCCAATATACCACAGCTAAGGGCTGTGGCCAGGCACTCCACGTTGCGTTGTGCATAAGAACAGCCTTGGCCATGGTATATTGGCCATATACCACACCCCCTCGTGCCTCATTGCTTAAATATACTACCCCATTGCATTAGCACCCATATCCATGCATTGTAACATTGTTCAGTCTTTCCACCCTGTTGCTGTGATCAGAACTGGGACGACCAGGCCCACCTGTCCTTCCTCCAGACCCACCTGTGTGAACTGCTGGAGCTGCTAGTAGAACCAGGCCAGCTGTCAGGGTCCGGCCAAGCCGTGAAGGACAGCCAGGTCTCTCTGGAGGCTCTACAGGTGAAGCGAGGGAACATGGCCCGTATCCCAAATGGAAACCTATTCCCTATACAGTGCACTACTTTTGACCAGAGCCATCTGGGCTCTGTAGTAGTGCACTATATATGGAAAAGGATGACATTTGGATGCACTCATCCTCAACTATATATTCTTGTATAAAACAGTGAAAGGTTCCATAACATGCCCAATATGTTGCAGATTTCATTCAGTTTTTACAATACAACAATTTGCCTTTTCAGTAAACAACAATACAATAACATATTTTCTCTACAGGGCCTCAGCCTGCTGCTGGAGGGCTCAGTGTCCCGCGGCCGGAACGTCCACCCCATCCACAAGCTGCTCTCCAGAGCCCCACTCCAGACCCAAGCAGGGTACTCCAAACTCGGCCGCTCCTTCTCCCTGCACCCCCTGCTGGCATGGCTCAGACAGGCCCTCGTCCCCAACCCCTTTGGGATGTCAACCTGCCTGAGGTCTGGGAAGAAGCTGGCCTGGGCTCAGCAAGGTATGTTACTACCACCCAAAGTAAACCCTAATGTGGATCATTCATTTATATTTAGATGCACAGTCAAATAAGGTGTGTTAGTGTGTTTTATAGAAATGAGTGCGTTATCTTGTAACTGTTTTCTAGCTCACCTTTTTTCTGTGGGAGATGTAGAGAGCTATCAGGAGTGAAGCATGGCTGTCTGTCTGTGACTGTCTGTTCTCCTGTCCTCTAGTGGAGGGAGCTATGAAGAGAGCTAAGATCGCCCGGAACACCCACACGGCCCCCCCAGGCAGCAAGATGGTGCTGATGTCACAGGTGTTCAGACAGACCCTGGCCAAGGACTCAGACAAGCTAGCAGGAGCTAACGTCAAAATACACCGCTGCAGTGACGCCTTTATCTACCTCCTCTCTCCACTCAGGTGAGAGGTTCTCTACACATAGTCAGACTGGACACTACAGCTGTGGCATGCCCCGTCTAACTACAAAAACAGATCCATTTCAGTAGAAATATCCCTTTTCTTAGATGAGATGGCATTCCCCGTGGTGTGTGTTTCAGGTCAGTGAGCCTGGACAAGTGTCGTAACAGCACGGTAGTCCTGGGTCCCATCGAGACCAGTATCCACATCCAAAGCTGTGAGAACGTCAAGGTGGTGTGTGTGGCTGGCCGTCTAGCCATAGGGTCCTCCTCTTACTGTACCATCCATGCCCTCACCCCCACCCGGCCTCTACTGCTCCCTGGGAACACTGCACTCACCCTGGGGCCCTTCCACACACATTACCCCTCCCTGGAGGATCACATGGCCAGTGTGGGTCTAGCTGTGGTGCCCAATGCCTGGGACCAACCCTTACTGGTGGGAGTGGAGGGTACCATCCCAGACCCTGGATCCTACAGGCTGCTGCCGCCCGCTGAGTTCTGCCCCCTTGTGGTGCCCTTCAGGATGGAGGGGGATACGTGTGAGGTGCCGGGTGGGCTGCCATCGCTGTACCAGAAGGCCCATGAGGAGAGGGAGAAGAGTGTACAGGACTGGCAGAAGATGGTGAAGGATGCCCACCTGAACAAGTGAGTCATTAACAGAGAAGACCAAACTGCTAGATTTATTAACAATGAGAAATCTGACCTGGACTCAGAGAATGAAAACACAAACTGCTTCCCAGATTCCATGATCAATGTGAATTATGAAGCAACCCTTTTAAAATGTCTGATTTCCTACAGCGTTGTGAGCTCTGAGGGGTCTGGTAATGTTTCTCTTGTTCCTCTATTCAGTCATGCGTCTCTGTTTTCAGGGAGCAGCGACGTCAGTTCCAGGCACTGGTGGAGCAGAAGTTCCATGAATGGCTGTTGGAGTCCGGACACAGGCAGGAGCTTGATAGCCTTATCCCCCCCTGCATCGCATCCCAGGACCCCTCGGACAGCGACAGCCTGGAGGCCAGGACCAATGACACCAGACAGGAAGGGACATCTATACGGGAAGTGGGACAGACGCATCTGCCTTGCTGACTTTTTGGGTTCTTGTTGATGGAGATCCCCATACAAAGCTTTTGCCTTTGCCTCACAGTCAGCGGTTTGCCTCAGACACTAGCACCTCTAATCTCTTTGTTTGCCTGCTGTCTGTCCACAGTTCCAGGCAGGATCTGATCTGAGGATCAGTAGACTACAGAAGGAGGGTGGTCTGGTATAGACGACTGGCTCTGTTCTCGTCCCCTTCATCCAGCTGAGACTGTTGCGTCCCGATTCTCTACCCTTCTCCTGAAGTGTGTACTTGTACACTCCCTCTCATGTATTTAACAATGGTGCGGATGTGCAGGGTAGAGAATCAGGACAGAGCCAGTGGTCATAGAGCACTTGGGGTACAATACCATGGTACCTATTGTTAGCCACACTGGTTAGATCTGTGTAGTGTGGTGCCTCTGCAGTGGGTACTGTACTATTGAAATAATAGGGAATCAGGTTGTGCTGTTCATCCAGAGATTGACCTTGTCCAGTATGTAGAAGAAATGAATTAATATATTCATGTGATTGTACAGTATGTATGATATTACGTCTTAATATGCCTTTTCTGGTAGCATAGGAGAGAGGGTGTGATGAATTTAAAGGTCTGCCTCTTCAACAAATTCCAATGAATTTAGTACCTTCCTAGCCTGAGTGCCAATCTACTGTGCTATCATGTCAACTCCTTACTACTGTTTCAAAATGATCAATGGAGATGGCAAGAGCACACACAGATGTGGGACCAGGCTAGTACTTCCCTGGGATGGGTATTTGAAGCCTGCCGTCTTCAGAAAACACGCACCTCTTAGAGGGTGGATGACAGGGCACATTAGTGTAATGAGAAGAGAAACATGCCTTTGAGGGAGCAGTTCTATTCCATTATATGGGTCAAGGGACAGTGGACCTAAAGCAAAGATCTGTGTACTGTTAACATTAGCCTAGCATGGGCCAGAGGATGCTGATGTGTTAGGTAACCTAAGTCTATCCCTTCTTTGTTAGTCCTCTCCCTTTTCCTCAGTGTGTAGAAGGATGGATGATATTGTGGTTATGCCTTACTGCTGTAGCTTAGTTCTCAGTGACTTGCCTTTCAATTCAATTGCACTATGCTTCCCTGCCTACACAATTACAATGAAATTCATTTACAATGGTTTCTAAGAGCACAATTTTGTTAGTTCTCAAGTGTTCTTTAGACATCAATAAACAATTAGTTTTTTTTGCCTTGACGTGCCATTTTATGTGTTGTTGATGATTAGCGTTCTTTCCTAGATACCCTGTATATCGACCTCAATGTTTACTTATACTGTTGGACTGATCACACACCATTACAATTAGCTGTAGCACAGTCAACATGCATAGAGATTACGCCAATGACCTTTTAAAGGGGTAATCTGAGGCAAGGACTGATCAAAATGATAGTTTTAACCATGTTTGAGGCTATACAGTGGTTGTTCACTACTACATTTTTAATATATATATATATTTCAACTACATTGTTTACAAACATTGTAGTAAAACAAGCTGATAATTGATGGGGTATGACAGTTGAACTAAGCTCATGAGGCCTTTACAAGTTATATTGTTCAAGAATCAATGGGTATATGTCATGAATTTAAATGTCAAATGTGTGTACCAATCCCATAATACCCTTTTAAATGCTCTCTACTTATGAACTGCCTGGAAAAGTTCCCAACCATACTGTCTTGGCTCTGTTCGGGCTCATGATATAGCTTGACTTTATTTTGCCAATTCAGGGCAAAGGGACTGTGAACTGGTACATCAACTATTTTTGGCAAAGACTGGAGGGGAACAGATGTGGCACAATTCTACCTCGGTGTCACTCCTGCCTTTGTCTCTTTTGAACATTCATTGGCCCTAGAAAAGGTATGGAAGAGATAGATTGGCCTGCATACTTGACAGATTTTCAGAATGCCATGCTTCTAAATGGCCTTCTAGTGTAATGGAACTTGTGTCTGATGTACGTCTCCAAGCACACCCACACACCTCTCTGCCCTGCTGTTGTTAGTTGAACACGTGACTACGTCTGGAGAGAACTTGTGTCACTTCAACTATTGGGAGGACAATATCATCCTGCATCGGGGCAGACTGTTGGCATGAGTTGGTGGGCACAGTGGGCATAGGCTGGGTGGGGGTGAGGGGAGCAGGGTGGCATACAGGGTGGGTCTGTGTTGTGGTGGGTATGGGTATGGGGGTTGAGGTGAGTTGGAGGGGCATACAAGGTGGGTCTGTGTTGTGGTGGGTATGGGGGTTGAGGTGAGTTGGGGCACACAAGGTGGGTCTGTGTTGTGGTGGATATGGGGGTTGAGGTGAGTTGGGGGGCATACAGGGTGGGTCTGTGTTGTGGAGGGTATGGGGGTTGAGGTGAGTTGGGGGGGCATACAAGGTGGGTCTGTGTTGTGGTGGGTATGGGTGTTGAGGTGAGTTGGGGGGCATACAAGGTGGGTCTGTGTTGTGGTGGGTATGGGGGTTGAGGTGAGTTGGGGGGGGCATACAAGGTGGGTCTGTGTTGTGGGTATGGGGGTTGAGGTGAGTTGGGGGGGCATTTCAGAAAACCAGCAGAGAGGGTGTCAAAGGGCACGGTCACCATGTTACCATTATGCTGTAATCCCACTTTGCTTTTCTGGAAAAAATGAATGGCACCAGAATCATTGACTCATTTTTTTATTAAAATGTTCATGACAGCAATTGTTCCTCTCATAGCCGCCACTGTTTATAAAACTGGGAGGCTGGTTATATAAAAGGGATTGGGTGGTAGGACCAGAGACATCCAGGCCTCAGGGGGACCATCAGACCACTGCTATCTATCAAGCCTAGCCCACATATAATGTCCAAAATGGGCTGGTGAGTAACAGGGATATGGCCGCTTGGCTCTGGGCTGCCACCGGCTCCATCAGAATAGGTTTTAATGCAGATGTGGTGGACAGGACAGGACACTCAGGTTTGCCACAGGGATTGTATGGTGGCAGTAGCATAGCAGTGATTTTCTGTGGTGTGTTTGGTATAGTTATGGTATGGTCCTTCTGAATATTTTCTGTCAAACTTGACTGATTTATCCTGCCAGCCATAGTAATAACAATGTAATAGTCTAAACATTGTCATGGGAGTGTAATATTTACAGAGTAATTGTGTGTGATGCCATGGGATATACACAGTAAGTGGATGGCACTATTGCCAGACCTCACAGCTCAACCCCATCTGTGAACTAGAATGTGGGTAAAAGCTCGTCAGCACTGATGTCCTACAGACACCTGGCCTAAACACTTAACGTGATTGGAACTCCAGTCTTCTATTTGGCATTCAAGTGCCATTGAAAATATTTACATGAAAGTTTTCCTGTGCTGGAAAAACTAACTCAAACAGATGGGTTTACCCCCGTCCATGGCTTTTATACTGAACAAAAATATAAACGCAACATGTAAAGTGTTGGTCCCATGTTTCATGAGCTGAAATAAAAGATCCTAGAAATTTTCCATATACACACAAAGCTTATTTCTCTCAAATGTTGTGCACAAATTTGTTTACATCCCTGTTTGTGAGTATTTCTCATTTGCCAATATCATCCATCCACCTGGCAGGTGTGGCATATCAAGAAGCTGATTAAACAGCATGATCATTACACGGGTGCACCTTGTGCTGGGGACAATAAAAAGCCACTCAAATTTGCAGTTTTGTCACTCAACACAATGGCACAGTTTCTCGACCACCTCCAACGTCATTTTAGAGAATTTGGCAGTACGTCTAACCGGCCTTACAACTGCAGACCACGAGTACCCACGCCAGCCCAGGACCTCCACATCCGGCTTCTTTACCTGCGGGATCATCTGAGACCAGCCACCCAGACAGCTGACGAGGAGTATTTATGTCTGTATTAAAGCCCTTTTGTGGATAAAAACTCCTTCTGATTGGCTGGGTCGGGCTCTGCAGCTGGTGGGCCTGGTTCCCAAGTGGGTGGGCCTATGCCCTCCCAAGCCCAACCATGGTTGTATCCCTGCCCAGTCATGTGAAATCCATAGATTAGGGCCTAATGAATTTATTTAAATTGACTGATTTCCTTATATGAACTGTAACTCAATAAAATCCTTGAAATTGTTGCATGTTGCGTTTATATAGTTGTGTTCAGTACTAGCTGCAAAGAAAGCATCAGGAATGTGTTGGGTGGATTGACTTGTTCTTTGTTAATCACCAGGCACTGGTAGGGTTGGAGTCTTATGGATGATTTGAGCAAGGACCATATTACTTCAATATTTTAGGTTGGGAAAAGCCATTAATTGTGTGAAAAGGTACATGTGTCCTACAGTGCAAATTCAGAGCATTAAACAAGCATAAGAACCTAAAGTCAACCCAGTCACTCCCCTCTGATTTATTTGGCTTTCTTCCAGATTGTCTTTTTACGAGTATAAGAACTTACAGGGCCATTGTTGAGTGTGACAGCGACTGCACAGACTTCCATTCCTACCTGAGCCGCTGTAACTCCCTCCGTGTGGAGAGTCGTGCTTGGGTGGTCTACGAGAGGCCCAACTACATGGGCTACCGGGGGGCGGGGGGGGGGCTGAATACCTGCGCTGGATGGGCCTCAACGAACCGTCTCGGCTCCTGCAAGATGATCCACTTTGTAAGTCAGCCACTGCCTCAATCTCAGTCCTAGAGGGCATATGCAAGATGGGCATATTAGGCATCCCAATCCCAATGAAGCCGAGCACAGGACAGGACAGTGACAGTTCCCCCCGGCCTCAGGGCTTGGCCAATGAAGATCAATACCAGCATATAGCACTGATCACACTGATCGAGTGATCGCTATGGGCTGACCTAGTGCTGGCAGAATCAGACATACACTTCCACAGTAGAATCAATACATTTTGCAACTTTGACACAACAATTCTGCAGAATATAGTGGTGGATATATTCTCTATAACACAGGAAGTATTGTGCATTTTACAGTAGATATGTGGCAACTATTTATTTCAGAAGGAGTCAGCTAAACTAGTGCACTCCATATGTGCTCTGGGTCATTAGACACCATTAGACATGTACCTGTCTGGGGTTGGACACGACTGGTTATTCCTGTAACTGTGTTATGGCCTACTATGTACTGTTGCTATGGTTACACCTCTTGGGTTTTTTCCAGAACATGGGTGTCCCTTTAAGAGGAGTTAGCAGGATGACATGTCTGGTTATTTTTGTAAAGTACCAAGGATGGTGGCTAGGGTCCTACACGTACGCACGCACCTGTCTTAGTTGAAAACATGTCTGTCTATTTGAATTATTTCTGTTGCTCTACGAGTTCCATGCCCTAATATGAAACCAAACTAAACTTAGTGCAAGGCAATAAGATAAAGGTGGCTAAATGCCAGAGGGGATGGGTCATTAAGAGGAGTTACTATGAGTGTGACGTGAGGAGTAATGTATAAAACGCGTGTGCCAAGAATGGAAGGGAGTTGTTACGTTGTAAAAAACAAAAAAAAGTATATTTGAACTCACAGTATTTGTGAAATATGATTGACTAAATATTTCCAGGACAGAAGCCATAAACGATGCAAACAGCAGAAAGGGGGGGAATACACCAGGGGGAGAATACAACAGGGGGGAATAAAACAGGGGGGGGAATACAACAGGGGGGGATTACAACAGGGGGGGAATACAACAGGGGGGGGAATACAACAGAGGGGGAATACAACAGGGGGGGATTACAACAGGGGGGGAATACAACAGGGGGGGGAATACAACAGAGGGGGAATACAACAGGGGGGGATTACAACAGGGGGGGAATACAACAGTTGGGAATACAACAGGGGGGGAATACAACAGGGGGGGAATACAACAGGGGGGGATTACAACAGGGGGGGGAATACAACAGTTGGGAATACAACAGGGGGGGAATACAACAGTTGGGAATACAACAGGGGGGGAATACAACAGGGGGGAATACAACAGTTGGGAATACAACAGGGGGGGAATACAACAGGGGGGGAATACAACAGTTGGGAATACAACAGGGGGGGAATACAACAGGGGGGGAATACAACAGTTGGGAATACAACAGGGGGGATACAACAGACATTGTAATAAAAAGAGATGTTTAATTTCTCAAGAATATAAAAACATTGTGTTAGTGATGCTAGGCAAATAGATTTTTAGATTGAACAGAACATCGACAAAACAGAACAATACAAACCTTACATCGTAGCCCCCAAAACTAAATTACAATCAGAGTAAGAATCTCCCTACATATCCCTCCTCTCTTTCTCTTACACCACATCCCCTCCCCTTTCTTTCCCAATCCCTTGCCTTCACCTCCACCTCCACTACTACCACCACCCCTCACCCCCATCCCCACCACGGCAAAGTGACTGGGAATATGGTGGAACACAAACAGTGTAGTTATTCCCTCCGCAAGGCAATCAAACAAGCGAAACGTCCATATAGAGACAAAGTGGAGTCGCAATTCAACGGCTCAGACACGACACGTACACTACCGTTCAAAAGTCTGGGGTCACTGTCAATAATTACAATTTAGCAGATTAACACTGGAGTGATAAATGATCAGATGGTCATGTGCAGGTAGAGATACTGGTATGCAAAAGAGCAGAAAAGTAAATAAATAAAAACAGTATGGGGATGAGGTAGGTAAAATTGGGTGGGCTATTTACCGATGGATTATGTACAGCTGCAGCGATCGGTTAGCTGCTCAGATAGCAGATGTTTAAAGTTGGTGAGGGAGATAAAAGTCTCCAACTTCAGCGATTTTTTTTTTTTCAAACTTTTGAACTGTAGTGTGTATGGCAGGGTCTACAGACAATAACGGACTACACTAGGAAAACCAGCCATGTCGTGGACACCGACGTCTTGCTTCCAGACAAGCTAAACACCTTCTTCACCCGCTTTGAGGATAATCCAATGCCACCGACGTGGCCCGCTACCAAGGACTATGGGCTCTCCTTCTCCGTGGCCGACAAGAGTAAGATATTTAAGCGTGTTAACCCTTGCAAGGCTGCCGGCCCAGACGGCATCACTAGCTGCATCCTCAGAGCATGTGCAGACCAGCTGGCTGGAGTGTTTACGGACATATTCAATCTCTCCCTATCCCAGTATGTTGTCCCCACATGCTTCAAGAGGGCCACCATTGTTCCTGTACCCAAGAAAGCAAAGGGAACTGACTAAATGACTATCGCCCGTAGCACTCACTTCTGTCATCATGAAGTGCTTGAGAGACTAGTCAAGGATCATATCACCTCTTACCTTACCTGACACCCTAGATCCACTTCAATTTGCTTACCACCTCAATAGATCCATAGAAGATGCAATTGCGATTGCAATGCACACTGCCCTATCCCATCTGGACAAGAGGAATGAATACCGATGTAAGAATGCTGCTCATTGACTATAGCTCAGCATTCAACACCATAGTACCCTCCAAGTTCATCATTAAGCTTGAGGCCCTGTTTCTGAACCCTGCCCTGTGCAACTGGGTCCTGGACGTCCTGACGGGCCGCCCCCAGGTGGTGAGGGTAGGAAACAACACGACACGTACACTACCGTTCAAAAGTCTGGGGTCACTGTCAATAATTACAATTTAGCAGATTAACACTGGAGTGATAAATGATCAGATGGTCATGTGCAGGTAGAGATACTGGTATGCAAAAGAGCAGAAAAGTAAATAAATAAAAACAGTATGGGGATGAGGTAGGTAAAATTGGGTGGGCTATTTACCGATGGATTATGTACAGCTGCAGCGATCGGTTAGCTGCTCAGATAGCAGATGTTTAAAGTTGGTGAGGGAGATAAAAGTCTCCAACTTCAGCGATTTTTGCAATTCGTTCCTTTCACAGGCAGCAGAGAACTGGAAGGAAAGGCGGCCAAATGAGGTGTTGGCTTTAGGGATGATCAGTGAGATACACCTGCTGGAGCGCGTGCTACGGGGTGGGTGTTGCCATCATGACCAGTGAACTGAGATAAGGCGGAGCTTTACCTAGCATGGACTTGTAGATGACGTGGAGCCAGTGGGTCTGGCGACGAATATGTAGCGAGGGCCAGCCGACTAGAGCATACAGGTCGCAGTGGTGGGTGGTATAAGGTGCTTTAGTAACAAAACGGATGGCACTGTGATAAACTGCATCCAGTTTGCTGAGAAGAGTATTGGAAGCTATTTTGTAGATGACATCGCCGAAGTCGAGGTTCGGTAAGATAGTCAGTTTTACTAGGGTATGTTTGGCGGCGTGATTTGACCCTTTGTTGCGGAATAGAAAGCCGACTCTAGATTTGATTTTAGATTGGAGATGTTTGATATGAGTCTGGAAGGAGAGTTTACAGTCTAGCCAGACACCTAGGTATTTATAGTTGTCCACATATTCTAAGTCGGAACCATCCAGGGTGGTGATGCTAGTCGGGCATGTGGGTGCAGGCAGCGAACGGTTGAAAAGCATGCATTTGGTTTTACTAGCGTTTAAGAGCAGTTGGAGGCCACGGAAGGAGTGTTGTTTGGCATTGAAGCTCGTTTGGAGGTTAATCAGAACAACAGTTTTCAGCTGTGCTAACATAATTGCAAAAGGGTTTTCTAATGATCAATTAGCCTTTATAAATTATAAGCTTGGATTAGGTAACACAACATGCCATTGGAACACAGGAGTGATGGTTGCTGATAATGGGCCACTGTACGCCTATGTAGATATTCCATGAAGAATCTGCCGTTTCCAGCTACAATACAACATTGTCTACACTGTGTTTCTGATCAACTTTATGCTATTTTAAAAGGACAAAAAATGTGCTTTTCTTTCAAAAAAACAAGGACATTTCTAAGTGACCCCAAACTTTTGAACTGTAGTGTGTATGGCAGGGTCTACAGACAATAACGGACTACACTAGGAAAACCAGCCATGTCGTGGACACCGACGTCTTGCTTCCAGACAAGCTAAACACCTTCTTCACCCGCTTTGAGGATAATCCAATGCCACCGACGTGGCCCGCTACCAAGGACTATGGGCTCTCCTTCTCCGTGGCCGACAAGAGTAAGATATTTAAGCGTGTTAACCCTTGCAAGGCTGCCGGCCCAGACGGCATCACTAGCTGCATCCTCAGAGCATGTGCAGACCAGCTGGCTGGAGTGTTTACGGACATATTCAATCTCTCCCTATCCCAGTATGTTGTCCCCACATGCTTCAAGAGGGCCACCATTGTTCCTGTACCCAAGAAAGCAAAGGGAACTGACTAAATGACTATCGCCCGTAGCACTCACTTCTGTCATCATGAAGTGCTTGAGAGACTAGTCAAGGATCATATCACCTCTTACCTTACCTGACACCCTAGATCCACTTCAATTTGCTTACCACCTCAATAGATCCATAGAAGATGCAATTGCGATTGCAATGCACACTGCCCTATCCCATCTGGACAAGAGGAATGAATACCGATGTAAGAATGCTGCTCATTGACTATAGCTCAGCATTCAACACCATAGTACCCTCCAAGTTCATCATTAAGCTTGAGGCCCTGTTTCTGAACCCTGCCCTGTGCAACTGGGTCCTGGACGTCCTGACGGGCCGCCCCCAGGTGGTGAGGGTAGGAAACAACACCTTCACTTTGGTGATCCTCAACACTGGGGTCCCACAATGGTCCGTGCTCAGACCCCTCCTGTACTCCCTGTTCACCCATGACTGCGTGGCCACGCACGCCTCCAACTCAATCATCAAGATTGCAGACGACACAACAGTAGTAGGCTTGATTACCAACAATGATGAGACAGCCTACAGAGAGGAGGTGAGGGATCTGGGAAAATAACCTCTCACTCAAAGTCAATAAAACAAAGGAGATGATCGTGGACAGCAGAGGAGGCCCCCCCCCCCCCCCTTCTACATCAACGGGACCGCAGTAGAGAAGGTGGAAAGCTTTAAGTTCCTCGGTGTACACTGACTGAAATGGTCAACCCACACAGACAGTGTGGTGAAGACGCAATGGTGCCTCTTCAACCTCAGGAGGCTGAAGAAATTTGGCACCTAAAACCTTCACAAACTTTTATAGATGCACAATTGAGAGCATCCTGTCGGACTGTATCATCACTAGCCCATTAGACTGCTGCCTATATACATAGATTTGAAATCACTGGCCACTTTAATAAATGGAACACTAGTCACTTTAATGTGTTTACCTATTTTTGCATTACTCATGTCATATGTATAGCCAGCTGAAGAGTTCCATCAGCCACTAATGGGCTACAATCACCTATCCAGACCCGTTTTACTGCCGACGCGGAGCCCCACCGGGCCTTCACGACTGGACTACCGACGTTATCTGCCCGAGGGAGTTATCCAACTGGCCACTCCGTCTGTTACCTGAACGCCCATCTGCGGCCCGCTAATCGTTAGCTGTCGTATCGGCTGCTATCTGAATAAGTCTATCGGACAATTTTCTTGGGTCACTATAACTACATCTATTTTGCCAATTGGATTGGTCCCCTCTACCACACGCAACCCCACTAATCTACTGACGGAAACACACGAGGTGGCTAAAAACAGACCTCCATCCTCTGCCAGCTTGCTACCGATGGCCCGGCTAGCTGTCTGAATCGCCGTGACCCCAACCAATCTCACTACTCACTGGACCCTTATGATCACTCGGCTAAACATGCCTCTCCTTAATGTCAATATGCCTTGTCCATTGCTGTTCTGGTTAGTGTTTATTATCACTCAATGCCTAGGTTTACCTCCACTGTATTCACACCCTACCATACCTTTATCTGTACATTATACCTTCAAGCTATTTTATCGCCCCCAGAAACCTCCTTTTACTCTCTGTTCCAGATGTCCTAGAAGACCAATTCTCATAGCTTTTAGCCGTACCCTTATTCTACTCCTCCTCTGTTCCTCTGGTGATGTAGAGGTGAATCCAGGCCCTGCAGTGCCTAGCTCCACTCCTATTCCCCAGGCACTCTCTTTTGATGACTTCTGTAACCGTAATAGCCTTGGTTTCATGCATGTTAACATTAGAAGCCTCCTCCCTAAGTTTGTTTTATTCACTGCTTTAGCACACTCTGCCAACCCGGATGTCCTAGCCGTGTCTGAATCCTGGCTTAGGAAGACCACCAAAAACTCTGAAATCTCCATCCCTAACTACAACATTTTCAGACAAGATAGAATGGCCAAAGGGGGCGGTGTTGCAATCTGCTGCAGAGATAGCCTTCAGAGTTCTGTCCCACTATCCAGGTCTGTACCCAAACAATTTGAACTTCTACTTTTAAAAATCCACCTCTCTAAAAACAAGTCTCTCACCGTTGCCGCCTGCTATAGACCACCCTCTGCCCCCAGCTGTGCTCTGGACACCATATGTGAACTGATTAACCTCCATCTGTCTTCAGAGCTCGTGCTGCTAGGTGACCTAAACTGGAACATGCTTA
The DNA here is from genome assembly GCF_057628025.1 of Oncorhynchus mykiss. Lineage (NCBI taxonomy): Eukaryota > Metazoa > Chordata > Actinopteri > Salmoniformes > Salmonidae > Oncorhynchus > Oncorhynchus mykiss. The sequence goes on from NC_143043.1 coordinate 43,738,114, forward strand.
ACACTCCAGCCATCCTACAATCTAAGCTTGATGCCCTCAATCTCACACAAATTATCAATGAACCTACCAGGTACCACCCCAAAGCCACGCACAAGGTCCTAAACGGTATCATAACAGCCATCGATATGAAACAATACTGTGCAGCCATATTCATTGACCTGGCCAAGGCTTTCGACTCTGTCAATCACCACATCCTCATCGGCAGACTCGATAGCCTTTGTTTCTCAAATTATTGCCTTGCCTGGTTCACCAACTACTTCACTGATAGAGTTCAGTGTGTCAAATCGGAGGGCCTGTGGTCCGGGCCTCTGGCAGTCTCTATGGGGGTGCCACAGGGTTCAATTCTTAGGCCAACTCTCTTCTCTGTATACATCAATGATGTCGCTCTTGCTGCTGGTGAGTCTCGGATCCACCTCTACGTGGACGACACCATTCTGTATACTTCTGGCCCTTCTCTGGACACTGTGTTAACAACCTTCCAGGTGAGGTTCAATGCCATACAACACTCCTTCCGTGGCCTCCAACTGCTCTTAAATAAGTGCATGCTCTTCAACCGATCGCTGCCTGCACCTGCCCGCCCATCCAGCATCACTACTCTGGACGGTTCTGACTTAGAATATGTGGACAACTACAAATACCTAGGTGTCTGGTTAGACTGTAAACTCTCCTTCCAGACTCACATCAAACATCTCCAATCCAAAGTTAAATCTAGAATTGGCTTCCTATTTCGCAACAAAGCATGCTTCACTCATGCTGCCAAACATACCCTCGTAAAACTGAACATCCTACCGATCCTCGACTTCGGCGATGTCATTTACAAAATAGCCTCCAATACCCTACTCAATAAATTGGATGCAATCTATCACAGTGCCATCCGTTTTGTCACCAAGCCCCATATACTACCTACCACTGCGACCTGTACGCTCTTGTTGGCTGGCGCTCACTTCACACTCATCGCCAAACCCACTGGCTCCAGGTCATCTACAAGACCCTGCTTAGGTAAAGTCCCCCCTTATCTCAGCTCGCTGGTCACCATAGCAGCACCCACCTGTAGCATGCGCTCCAGCAGGTATATCTCTCTGGTCACCCCCAAAACCAATTCTTCCTTTGGCCACCTCTCATTCCAGTCCTCTGCTGCCTATGACTGGAATGAACTACAAAAATCTCTGAAACTGGAAAAACTTATCTCCCTCACTAGCTTTAAGCAGCAGTTGTCAGAGCAGCTCACAGATTACTGCACCTGTACATAGCCCATCTATAATTTAGCCCAAACAACTACCTCTCCCCCTACTGTATTTATTTATTTTGCTCCTTTGCATCCCATTATTTCTATCTCTACTTTGCACATTCTTCCACTGCAAATCAACCATTCCAGTGTTTTACTTGCTATATTGTATTTACTTCACCACCATGGCCTTTTTTTGCCTAAACCTCCCTTATCTCACCTCATTTGCTCACATCGTATATAGACTTGTTTTTCTACTGTATGTTTGTTTTACTCCATGTGTAACTCTGTGTCGTTGTATGTGTCGAACTGCTTTACTTTATCTTGGCCAGGTCGCAATTGTAAATAAGAACTTCTTCTCAACTTGCCTACCTGGTTAAATAAAGGTGAAATAAATAAATAAAATAAATATACTGTATCTTAGTCTATGCCGCTCTGACATTGCTCTTCCAAATATTAATATATTCTTAATTCCACTCCTTAGATGTGTGTATATGTTGTGAAATTGTTAGATATTACTTGTAAAGATGTACGCTGAGAGTCAGGAAGTAAGTTCAGGGAGTGAATACATTTAATAAATAAACAAAACAAGAAACACAAACAGCGCACCGACATGACAGGGACAATGACGACTGGGGAAGAAACCAAAGGGGGTGACATATATAGGGCAGGTAATCAAGGAGGTGATGGAGTCCAGGTGAGTGTCATTATGCGCAAATCCACGTAGTGCTGGTGACAGGTGTGCGCCATAAACGAGCAGCCTGGTGGCCGGAGAAGGAGCACAGGTACCCGCTACCCGACGCGTGGCTCCAGCCGCAGGACGCCGACAAGATGAGGATCCCAGGGATCAGGAGCGGACCGGTCACCTCTGCTAAGGCGTGGGAGCATGACGACCTAGAGCGCCGGAGAGATCATACGTGACAGTATCCCCTACCCGGCGCAGTCGGCTCCAACCACAGGGACGTTCCCGGGGATCCGGAGCGGATCGGTCGCCTCCGCTGAGGCGCAGAAACCTGACGAACCGGCTGAGGAGTAAGAGCCTCGGCTGAGGCATGGGGACCTGTTCATCCAGTTTACAAACGGCTGAGACCTCCCAGGTAGCTCCAGCTCCAACACCCGGACCCAACATCGCCTTCAACACAAAAACAGAAAAAACACTCCCTGATGCTTCCCTTTGTTGAGTCGTCATTCTGTAACGCTGTGCCCTGAGAGTCAGTGTTTTAGTCAAATAAACGGAACATGAACCGAAACATTAACAACACACAGATATGAAACAAAAACAATGACGACTGGGGAAGGAATCTGCTAAACACGTGTATGTGACCAATACAATTTGATTTGATCCTATTACTGTGAGTCCTATCCTATTACTGTGAGTCCTATCCTATTACTGTGAGTCCTATCCTATTACTGTGAGTCCTATCCTATTACTGTGAGTCCTATCCTATTACTGTGAGTCCTATCCTATTACTGTGAGTCCTATCCTTTTACTGTGAGTCCTATCCTTTTACTGTGAGTCCTATCCTATTACTGTGAGTCCTATCCTATTACTGTGAGTCCTATCCTATTACTGTGAGTCCTATCCTATTACTGTGAGTCCTATCCTTTTACTGTGAGTCCTTTGTTTCACCTGAAATAAAAATGTGTCTGGTAAGCAGATCTGATATGTTGGGACTTCTTTATGTGTCTGTGTGAGTGAGTGTGTAGGGCTGGAAGGTAGCCCATGGCCCTGAACTGCTGCAACCCAAAGGAAGATGTACTTCTGTATGTGTAACTCAGCCACTGACTCATTTTGGTGAAAGCTAGAGGGAGCAATCTTTTCTGTTGGAATCGCCCGAATAACAAAGGAACTAATAACAATAAGAGAATGTCACCATGACCTTGAGTTCTACAGGTGTCAAGATAGCTTATCGATGCTTCAGTTCCACTGCCACAGGTCGACTCAGGTTTCCAATACCAAGTTGATACTGTACAAAAATGTCCTGACAAAGAATACTTCTAGCAACCATTGTTATAGAACAGGCTTGAGGTCCACAGTGACAGGGTGAGGGTTGTGATGAGTCCCAAAGGCGAAGCAGTTTCCTCCTCCACCAATCAGAGCCATCATTGTTGACCCGTCAAGAGTCTGTTAGAAGCCAGGAGCGCCGAGCAGGAGTGCAGCATGAGGCCAGGGTACAGCAGGCCAGAGGAGGGACAGAGAGAGATGGCAGTTGGTAATCAGTGAATCCATGTTATATTGTCTGTGTTGACTGTGTGCAGTGAAAGCAGGAGTATAATATAACAGGAGTACGGCAGACTAGGGGAGAATCTCAGTGAATCTATTTTGTGTAGCCCATGACAGTGTGTACAGTGAATCCATTTTGTGTGTGTTATCTGTGACCGTGTGTGCACTACATACAGGGATGTAATATAACTGGGTCAAAGCCTACTCAGTGTCCAGGATGAGCTCCACACTGCCCCATGTGGTCAAGTCTGTAACAGCAACCCCTAGACCACCCTCACTCTTCCCACAAACACAAGCCAATTACAAATCACATGGGCACAGTGGGAATATCTACAACGAATTGAGGATGGTGCCAGTGTTAAAGCAAACCTATGATTTAGCAGAACAATATCCTGGGCTTATTTAGAGGAGGACTACGGAGTCTGAAACAACTTATCTGTCCATTAACTCACTCCATGTTAAAACAATATGCAAAACACAAAGTGACACGATGCTTTGAAATCAATTATCTCCAGAGTGACGCAGCGGTCTAAGGCCCTGCATCTTGGTGCAAGAAGCGTCACTACAGTCCCTGGTTTGAATCCAGTCTGAATCACATCCGGCCGTGATTGGGAGTCCCATAGGGGGGCGCACAATTGGCCCAGCATCGTCCGGGTTTGGCCGGGGTAGGCCGTCATTGTAAATAAGAATTTGTTCTTAACTGACTTGCCTAGTTAAATAAAAGAAAAAGTGTTTTCCTGTTTGAGTTGTTGCAGCTCCACAGCTGGGCACTGGAGGGGATTGGAGCTGCAGTCTCTCTCAGCAGAAACCTGTGGTGGTGTGGGCCCCAGTAGGACTGTATCCCTCAGTGGAACACTTCCTCTACCCAGACCTCCACAGATCACCACCCCTCCTTTAGATGGACAGGCTGAATTAGAGAAGCGGGGCTCAGGCAACGGTGCCCTCATATAAAACACACAGTCAAAGTTCAGTGATATTGTATTTATTTGATGTAAGCAGCAGTGGAGGCTGCTGAGGGGAGGACGGCTCATCACTAACACAGAGAGGCTGCTGAGGGGAGGACGGCTCATCACTAACACAGAGAGGCTGCTGAGGGGAGGACGGCTCATCACTAACACAGAGAGGCTGCTGAGGGGAGGACGGCTCATCACTAACACAGAGAGGCTGCTGAGGGGAGGACGGCTCATCACTAACACAGAGAGGCTGCTGAGGGGAGGACGGCTCATCACTAACACAGAGAGGCTGCTGAGGGGAGGACGGCTCATCACTAACACAGAGAGGCTGCTGAGGGGAGGACGGCTCATCACTAACACAGAGAGGCTGCTGAGGGGAGGACGGCTCATCACTAACACAGAGAGGCTGCTGAGGGGAGGACGGCTCATCACTAACACAGAGAGGCTGCTGAGGGGAGGACGGCTCATCACTAACACAGAGAGGCTGCTGAGGGGAGGACGACTCATCACTAACACAGAGAGGCTGCTGCCTACATACAGACATGAAATCATTGGTCACTCTAACAAATGGATCACTAGTCACTTTAATAATGTTTACATATCTTACATTACTCATCTCATATGTATATACTGTATTTTATACCATCTATTGTATCTTACCTATGCTGCTCGGTCATTGCTCAGCCATATATTTATATGTACATATTCTTATTCCATCCCTTTACTTAGATTTGTGTGTATTAGGTAGTTGTTGTGGAATTGTTAGATTACATGTTAGATATTACTGCATTGTTGGAACTAGACACACAAGCATTTCGCTACACTCGCATTAACATCTGCTAACCATGTGATGTGACCAATGACATTTGATTTGAATAGTGGCTGGAACGGAGCAGATGGAATGGCATCAAACCATGTTTTTGATTTATTTGATACCAGTCCACCTATTCCACTCCTGCCATTACCACAAACCTATCCTCCCCAATGAAGGTGCCACCAACATCCTGTGGTAGGCAGGCTATGTTCCCCACAGCGAGGTAATGCAGGAAGGTACTATAATGAACAGCAGAGTAAACAAACAGACCTCGGTCCAACGCTGGTCATCAAGATACAGTGCATCCTCAGCCTCGTTCTGCCCTTCAAACACAGAAAGGAAGTTCTGACCTGCGAGGGAGACAGGAGAAGACTCTAAAACAAAGTCCTATCAGTAATCCCTGCTGCTGACAAACTGACTTTAGATCAGCCTGTAAGGGTACTCACCTTCCTGCCTCAGTATGGTCGCAGTGTGCCTCCGTCTTGGTTGAGGCAGGTTGCCAGCGCAGCTCATCTCCTTCAAGGGGAGCCTCAGTGAGGCCTGGTTGTCAGGTGCAACTGGGTCAGGCAGGTCACAAGGGTCATAGCTCACTCTGAAAAGGGTTCTGATTGGGTGGAGTGGAGAGGAAACGCCACAGCTCCCCACCGAGGGACAGATGGACAGTTTGGGACAGATGGTACAGTGTGATACAGTCGGACACCTGGGAGGAGGGGACAGGCCCTCTACCCCCTCTGCCTGAACCCCCACTGAGCAGCACCAGCCCAGGACCCAGTAAAGGTAGAGGCCATCCTCAGACCCTCCACACACAGCTCCCCATGCATGGGCTTCACCACCAGGGAGAGAGGGCTCAGCGCTGACCTTGGGGGAGGGGACACTATGGGGGTCGTCACAGGGGAGGATTTGGCAAAACAGCACAAACAGACCTTGGACCAGGCTAAGCTTACCTGTCTCCTGGGGCAGCTTTCTGTCAGCCACAGAAACTGCTTGACACAGTGGTCTACAGCTCTCCAGCTCTCCACATATAGCTAGTAGCCACAAACACACAGTTTCCACATTACAGACAAACTAATGAACAGAAAGGGCACCTGCATAACAGCAGTTTTTACACTGCTATACTACTGATATGATTGCTATACTACTATTGCTCCAGTAATATTATGGCAGTTGCTGCATTAGATGTAAAGTCAAAGAGCAGAACACCGCAGCATCTCTCCTGATGTTGCTTTTCTTTGGTTGGTTACTGGCATTATCAGAACATCTGTCAATGAATTAGCTAGCTAGCTCACTTGTTCGTTTAATCATTAACACGTGTGCAGTTCTTCTCTCGCCAATGTTATTGGAAGAGAGATGGACCTATTGATTATTTAACTTACATGAGTAAATGAATTCAGGAGCTGGTTACATTGTTTATACAGATAAATAGAGAGAACTGTTTTGATTTTGCAGCTTTGTCACGTGACGCCAGAGCTAGAACAACGAGGGTTAGTTAAACAAATCTTTGGTGACGCTTAGGTTCTCTCCGGAGGAAAAGAGCACAGTTATGTTGATCAAAGCTCTACTGCGCCGTCCTGTGGTACGGAGGGAAATGTGTCTTTGTTCAAAGTCAGGTCAGATACTTCTATGTAGGGCATTATAACCTCTGGCAAAACACTAAGTAAAGGTTTAACTGTGACCTCACCTATCTATGAAAGATTGCCAGGATAATAATAATACATTCACCCGAATCAAATCCATGTTGACATAAGATAAAGGTAATTGCCAACAACGAAATCTGATCATAGAATGTGAAAACTTTGGATGAAGGCACATGTGTCAAGGGCTTCTAACAATTGCAGATTACAAAAAGAATGCCAGTCACGTCGCGGACACCAACACCGCTCTACCGGACGAGGTAAACACCTTTTTCTCACGTTTCAAGCAAAACGACTAAGCTGCCGATGAGAGCCCCTGAGGACAACAAGGGTTACGTGCTTACGGTCTCCACGTGTTGACCCTCGTAAGGCTGCCGGCCAAGACAGCATCAGAGCGCCCTCAGAGCATGTGCAGACCAACTAGTTGCTGTGTTTTCTGACATTTTCATAAAAATGCCCAAGAAAAGGAAAGTAATTGAACTAAATGACTATCGACCCCATGAAATGCTTTGAGAGGCTAGTCGAAGACCAAATCATCTCCTCCCTCCCCAACACACTCGACCCTCTCCAATTCGATGACCGCCCCGACAGATCCATGGACGTCACAATTGCCATTGCACTGCACACTGCCCTCACCCACCTGGACAACAGAAATGCATACGTGACGATGCTGTTCATCGACTACAGCTCAACCTTCAATACCATAGCGCCCTCTAAGCTCACCACTAGTTGTTGCAAAGGGTCTGACATTTTCCATGGGAAGTTAAGCCCAGGAATTTTGCTTAAATTCATTTTTTAAAATTACCTTATAACAGTGAACCTTTTTTGTGGGATACACATAAGGCAATTCCAGGTCTTGTGGCATATTTTGGTAAAACTATCCCCAATTTAATGGAATTGCAACCCTCTGCATGCACGGTGCACTCTTCCATCACATGTACAGCTGCTTCTCAAGATCTTGCACACTACTGAGATGCTATTGAGGGTACAATACTACTACACTGTCTGAGCCAAGGACTACATGCTTTCTGGTAAGTTTTGATTACAATACTGGATGGGGTGAATATATATATAATAATATGACATACATTATTTGTTGTTAACTAGTAAATAGTAGCCTACAGCAAAGTGTGTTTAAATAATTTCTAACTTATTAAACATTTCTGCTAGTTAGTTTTTGCTACCTTGTGGGTTTTAGCTGGCTTGAGCCTGCTAACTGAGGAGTGTTCATTCACCTGTTTCCAAACATGTTTCATTTTAAAACATTTATCTTACAAAGGAGTTGTTTAATCTAACTGCTTAAATATTTATCTGTACATGGAATTGTATTTGGGTAAAAAAAAAAAAATATGCAAATACTGTGCCAAATCATATGTGAAGAATGCAACAAAGATGCAGAATCATCTGGGAAAGTGCATAATGTTCCCTCAGTGCTCACAACAAGCAACCTCTGACAAAAGTCCCTCTACTTCTATTTGAGGTGAAAATGATAGATCAGACATCTTATCGATAGCAACAGATCATGGTCCTCCTGGAATCAGGAGTTTATTTGACTCAATGGAGGAACGTAGTCAGAGAAATGCTGATGAATGTCTTGCTTGAGCTGGGTATGAAACTGGTTCACCTCTGATGCTCACAGGGAATGTGTATTGGAAGAGATTTCTGAATGTTCTTCACCCCTCCAACAAGACATGCTTTATCTACTCATTTGCTCAACAGAGTTCAAGTCAAGCAAATCATAGAGAAAGAAGACTGTATTGCAATCATCTCTGATGGGTGGTCGAATGTTCGTGGGCAAGGAATAATTCATTACATCATCGCCACCCCTCAACCAGTATTCTACAAGAGCACAGACACGAGGGACAACAGACACACCGGTCTCTACACTGCAGATGAGCTGAAGGCAGTCATCAATGACCTTGGACCAGAGAAGGTATTTCCACTGGTGACAGACAATGCTGCAAACATGAAGGCTGCTTGGTCTAAAGTGGAGGAGTCCTACCCTCACATCACACCCATTGTCTGTGCTGCTCATGCATTGAATCTATCCGTTAAGAACAAATTCTTAATGCCGGCCTAGTGGGTTAACTGCCTTGTTCAAGGGCAGAACCACAGATATTTACCTTGTCAACTCTGGGATTTGATCTTGCAACCTTTCGGTTACTAGTCCAACGCTCTAACCACTAGCCTACCTGCCGCCCCAGTTTTCCTGAAACCTATAGCAGTAGCCATTGCATGGATTGAGGGAGACAATGCCATCCTGTCTGATGTTCAGACTCTGCTTGCAGATGTAAGAGAAGAAATCCGTACTGCCCTGCCCACTTCACTGTTGCCCCAAGCAGAGGAAACTGCAGTTCTGAAATACATCAAAGAGCATGAAGACTTCTGCCTGAAGCCCGTACACACCGCTGGGTACATATTGGACCCCAATTATGCTGGCAAGAGCATCCTGTCTGGTGCAGAGATCAAAAAGGCCTATGGTGTCATCACTACCGTGTCTTACCACCTTGGCCTGGATGAGGGCAAGGTTCTTGGCTGTCTGGCGAAGTACACTTCCAAGCAAGGGCTTTGGGTTGGAGATGATATTTGTTGGCACGACTGCCATATTGCATCAGCCACCTGGTGGAAGGGACTTTGTGGATCTGAGGCTCTTTCCCCTGTTGCCTCCATCATCCTCCAAATCCCACCAACATCAGCTGTATCGGAGCGCAACTGATCCTTGTTTGAGAACACACACACCAAAGCACGCAACAGGCTGACCACTACAATGGTTGAAAAATTGGTGGCCATACGGGCAAATTTGAGGCTTTTTGAGCCTGACAAGTTAACCTCAACAAGGTTGAAAAGTGACAGTGAAGATGAGGCCTCATAGTCTGATGTTCAAGAAGTGGACATTGAGCAGGTCCAGGGAGAAGACATGGAAGTCTGAGAGGAAGACAACCAAAGCCTTAGTTTCTAGACTATCATTTTACAGATGCATGTTGAAAACATTTTTGGGAGATGCGATGGATCATTGGGGATCATTCAATATTCCCTTTCTTTGTTGTTTAGTGAAATCATCCCATGTGAAGAGTCAACTCATTTAATCAAAGTTCAATTTGTAACTATTTGTTTTTTCTATTGGAAGGATTTAATAATTTGCAATGATGTCTCCTTATGATGAGGTAAAATGTTTATGTTTCTGTCTCCATATGATATGGTAAATATATCCAATGCAAAAAACATCTAAATTTAAATGGTATTAATATGAATCTGCATATATTTCTGTTAATTCCCACAGAAAGTTTCCACCTCTGAATATTCCCCAAAATGTGCAACCCTACTCACCACAAAGCTCAAGGCCCTGGGACTGAACTCCTTCCTATGCAACTGGGTCCTGGACTTCCTGATGGGCCACCCCCAGGTGATGAAGATAGGCAACATTAACCCTGCCACAATGATCCTCAACATGGAGGCCCCACAACGTTGTTTCCTCAGTCCCCTCCTGTACTCCCTGTATACCCACTACTGCATGGCTTCAAACAGTTCCAACTCCATCAAGTTCCCCGAAGACTCGACAGTAGTAGTCCTGATTACCAACAACCTCAGGAGGCAAAAGAAATTTGAAATGTCCCAGAGTGCCCTCAATGTTTTACAGAAGCACCATTGAGAGCATACTGACGGGCTGCATCACAGCCTGATACGGCAGCTCCACCGCTACTGAACATTTGTAAACATATATTATTTTTGTATTATTGTTTCATTCACACTTGCACTCTTGGAGTTTAAGTATTTCACTGTACACTGCAACTACATCTGCAACCCTGTGCATGTGACAAAATATAAACAATCTAAACTAATGTAATCTGCTTCCCCTCTCATTGAGTATCTCAAAATGAAGACGACCGGGGTACTGCAGGCTGCCATTATCAACTCAATTATCCTTTTTACTTCGTCTGTGTGGGATTTTAAAGTAATTGGTTAAGGAAATACATCTGGTGAAATAGAAGCAATTATTTGTACCACGATTGTGTTCGATTTGTTTTTATAGACGGATATCCACGAATATTGACCACGAAGATCGCCATTACCACATTCACTATAATTTCACAATTTAATATAATGGGCAACCTGTTTTCTGAAACAATGCCTGCAGTACCGCGGTTAGCCTTCAATTTGAACTCTTCAATGCGAGGGGGCAGTCGTTTTCCGCTGCGTCTGATTAAAGGTAGGTAGCCGAGTCGAAGTCCATTCTCTACATGTGTACACCTCATGTACATTGGTCCTCATTTAGCTTTCAATTATTTTGTTGTGATTAAACATTTCCATAATAGGCACAATATACCATTCAGATACAGAGGCATCAAATTACAACCCAACCTATATGTATTAGCTACTGCAGTTCTGTTCTGATGCGGTTGTAAAGACATATTTTTGGTAATGAAAAACAGTCTGTTTTGAGACTGCGGGCCTTTGCACCTGACGAACTAAACGTGGAGGAATGCGGTTATCTATCCGTTTAAGAAAATCGAGAATGCGACACTGACTGCGACTGCGCGAATTTGCAGGAAGTGTTAATAGTCGTTTTACCAGCTGATATATTGTCAACAGTCTCAAGACGGGGACCTCTGATCGTTTCAGAGAGCGCCGATATCGTCACTGGTATGTATTCATATTTTTCTACTCCCTGAGTGTACATATGGGATGTGGAGCTGCAAGAATGAAAGTGAGACGGCCGTCGAACCAGAGCTGGGGCGGATTTGGCTTATCCGCAGCAAAATGACTGGGCTTCAACGGAGTCCATTCTGTACGGAGATACAGCAGTTTACGGATAAAACTGACGATACCTGCATAGCGCCTATTTTAATATTCATACCCCGATGTAAAATAAAATATACAGCTAAATGCTTAGCAGATAATGAAAAACAATGGCATACGGGGTTTGAGCTCTCGTGGTAATGAAAGTGAAAACACTGTGCGTGCTGTCACTCCACTGAAATGACAATAGCTCGCTGCCTGGCGAAATGCCAGCTTTTGGATGAATGTGACAGTGGGGAGTGGGACATCAACTCGCCGTTGTTGGTGCGCGCGACTGACATGACCAGGTCCATTCGTTCTATCAAATGGACCAGGAACAGCAGAAGCCAGCCCCATGTTTCGACCTCTCAATGACCCCTATGGCGGTTAATTTAAATCGCTATAATAAATAAACTCAGCAAAAAAAGAAACATCCTCTCACTGTCAACAGCCTATATTTTCAGCAAACTTAACGTGTAAATATTTGTATGAACATAACAAGATTCAACAACTGAGACACAAACTGAACAACAAAGGGGGGGGGGGGGGGGGGGTCAAAAGTAACAGTCAGTATCTGGTGTCGCCACCAGCTGCATTAAGTACTGCAGTGCATCTCCTTGTGGACTGCACCAGATTTGCCAGTTCTTGCAGTGAGTTGTTACCCCACTCTTCCACCAAGGCACCTGCAAGTTCCCAGACATTTCTGGGGGGAATGGCCCTATCCCTCACCCTCCGATTCAACAGGTCCCAGACATGCTCAATGGGATTGAGATCCGGGCTCTTCGCTGGCCATGGCAGAACACTGACATTCCTGTCTTGCAGGAAATCACGCACATAATGAGCAGTATGGCTGGTGGCATTGTCATGCTGGAGGGTCATGTCAGGATGAGCCTGCAGGAAGGGTATGCTCAGTCTGATGATGCTGTGACACACTGCCCCAGAGTACAGGCCTCGGTGTAACGCTCATTCCTTTGACTATAAACGCGAATCCGACCATCACCCCTGGTGAGAAAAAACCGCAACTCATCAGTGAAGAGCACTTTTTTGCCAGTTCTGTCTGGTCCAGCAACGGTGGGTTTGTGCCCATAGGCAACGTTGTTGCCGTTGATGTCTGGTGAGGACCTGTACCTGTCCCCAGGTGTGATGTTCGGATGTACCGATCCTGTGCAGGTGTTGTTACACGTGGTCTGCCACTGAGAGGATGATCAGCTGTCAGTCCTGTCTCCCTGTAGCGCTGTCTTAGGCATCTCACAGTACGGACATTGCAATTTATTGCCCTGGTCACTTCTGCAGTCCTCATGCCTCCTTGCAGCATGCCTAAGGCATGTTCACGCAGATGAGCAGGGTCCCTGGGCATCTTTCTTTTGGTGTGTTTCAGAGTCAGTAGAAAGGCCTCTTTAGTGTCCTAAGTGTTCATAACTGTGACCTTAATTGCCTACCGTTTGTAAGCTGTTAGTGTCTTAACGACCGTTCCACAAGTGCATGTTCATTCATTGTTTATGGTTCATTGAACAAGCATCGGAAACAGTGTTTAAACCCTTTACAATGAAGATCTGTGAAGTTCTTTGGATTTTTACAAATTATCTCTGAAAGAATGGGCCTTGAAAAAAGGGGTGTTTCTTTTTTTGCTGAGTTTATTTACATAGCACAAATCCGTAGGCTGGTGACAAAGGCGTCACACAATGAAATATGACTGTCATGCTCAAACATCCTCTATGCATGTGTTTTTGGTTTTGTCAGTCTTCCTAGATTTGTGTGGATGGGCATTATTGCAGAACATGTAATAATGTTGTCATAAATAGATCATGATATTAATGGTCATCTGAACTGATGAAAAAATAAAATAAAATGACCCACCTGTCCAGACTGAATGACACCTGCTGTCATTTGAGCCAATCTTTCCTTTTTCCATTACCAGCATTGTCCATTACCAGCATTGTCCATTACCAGTTCCCTCTGTTCTGTTCTCATATCTATTCCACATCAAGTAACTCGTGCAGTAAAATCAGGACACACACACACGTTTACGCACACACACACCAGCACACACATAGTGGTATTATATATATATATATAGTGGTATTATAAATGTTGTATTTTCGATGTGTAGTGGTGTAATAATGTTTATGCCTTCATTTGTTTGGACCCCAGGAAGAGGATCTTGAACCCCAGGAATGGGGATCTTTAATAAATACAAAAATAAAATCTTCTCTCATCTGCAGAGAGAAAAAGAGGAGAGTTGGAGAAAGACTTCACGTCCCAGAGTCCCCTGTAGTCTGAGCTCCCATCACTGGGAGGCTCCCGCCCTCCTCATCTCTGTCACCATGGCTACCAGAGGGAGTGGCCGGCCCAATTGCATGCTGCCCCAGACAAAGATATGCCAGTTTAAACTGGTGTTGCTGGGAGACATGGCTGTGGGCAAGTCCAGCCTGGTGCTGCGCTTCGTCAAGGGACAGTTTGATGAGTTCCAGGAGACCACCATTGGAGGTGAGGAGAGAGGGGAGGAGGAGGAGAGAAGTTGACTGGCACACTGTTGGCCCCAGATCAGGGTTGGGCAACTCTGTTCCTGGAGTGCCGTAACAAAATCTTCTGTTAAGAACACAGAGAGTTTTATTCCTGGACCAAGAAGGGAGGGTTTGCTGAGATGAAAGGGTTGAGTTTTACATAATTAGTTTTACATTCACTCTCTCGTCTTCTCTGTCTCAGCTGCATTCCTGGCCCAGTCTGTGTGTCTAGACGACACCACTGTGAAGTTTGAGATCTGGGACACGGCGGGACAGGAGCGCTACCACAGTCTGGCTCCCATGTACTACCGCGGGGCACAGGCTGCTATTGTGGTCTTTGACATCACCAAGCCGGTACAGTCATCATTCAGCGCACCACAGAGCTGCGTTTTCAGGGCTAACTTAAGGAGTAAATAAATGTATTGGGTGATTCCATGCCAGCAGGAACAGAACATGTGTTTGGTATCTGATAGAAACTTCATTGGGAGGAAAGATATTTACCATGCTTTTACATTTGTATCACAAACCATTTTTGAGAAGATCATGATGAAATGGCCAATTTTAGACATACACTGACTATACCAAACATTAGGAACACATTGTTAATATTGAGTTGCACCCCCCCCATTTTGCCCTCAGAACAGCTTCAATTCGTCGGGCCATGGACTCTACAAGGTGTCAAAATGATTCAACAGGGATGTTCGCCCATGTCGACTCCAATGCAAAGTTGTGTGAAGTTGGCTGGTGGACCATTCTTGATACACATGGGAAACAAACTGTTGTGTGAAAAACCCAGAATCGTTGCAGTTCTTGACTCAAACTGGTGTGCCTGGCACCTACTACCATACCCTATTCAAAAGGCACTGAAATATTTTGTCTTCCCCATTCACCTTCTGAATGGCACACATACACAATCCATGTCTCAAGGCTTAAACATCCTTCTTTAACATGTCTCCTCCCCTTCATCTACACTGATTGAAGTGGATTTAACAAGTGACATCAATAAGGGATCATAGCTTTCACCTGGATTCATCTGGTCAGTCTGTCATGGAAAGAGCAGGTGTTCTTAATGTTTTATATGCTAAGTGTATACCTGTCTCCTGTAAGACCCTATAATGTGTGAACCGTACATGATACAGACAACATCTTGGTGTCATTATACTGTAAGACCCTATGATGTGAGAACCGTACATGACAGACATCTTGGTGTCATTATACTGTAAGACCCTATGATGTGTGAACCGTACATGACAGACATCTTGGTGTCATTATACTGTAAGACCCTATGATGTGTGAACCGTACATGATACAGACATCTAGTCATTATACTATAAGACCCTATGATGTGTGAACCGTACATGATACAGACATCTAGTCATTATACTGTAAGACCCTATGATGTGTGAACCGTACATGATACAGACATCTAGTCATTATACTATAAGACCCTATGATGTGTGAACCGTACATGACAGACATCTTGGTGTCATTATACTATAAGACCCTATGATGTGTGAACCGTACATGATACAGACATCTAGTCATTATACTGTAAGACCCTATGATGTGTGAACCGTACATGACAGACATCTTGGTGTCATTATACTGTAAGACCCTATGATGTGTGAACCGTACATGATACAGACATCTAGTCATTATACTGTAAGACCCTATGATGTGAGAACCGTACATGACAGACATCTTGGTGTCATTATACTGTAAGACCCTATGATGTGTGAACCGTACATGATACAGACATCTAGTCATTATACTATAAGACCCTATGATGTGTGAACCGTACATGATACAGACATCTAGTCATTATACTATAAGACCCTATGATGTGTGAACCGTACATGATACAGACATCTAGTCATTATACTATAAGACCCTATGATGTGTGAACCGTACATGATACAGACATCTAGTCATTATACTATAAGACCCTATGATGTGTGAACCGTACATGATACAGACATCTAGTCATTATACTGTAAGACCCTATGATGTGTGAACCGTACATGATACAGACATCTAGTCATTATACTGTAAGACCCTATGATGTGTGAACCGTACATGATACAGATATCTAGTCATTATACTGTAAGACCCTATGATGTGAGAACCGTACATGATACAGACAACATCTTGGTGTCATTATACTGTAAGACCCTATGATGTGTGAACTGTACATTATACTGTAAGACCCTATGATGTGTGAACCGTACATTATACTGTAAGACCCTATGATGTGTGAACCGTACATGATACAGACAACATCTTGGTGCCATTATACTCCTCATAGTGTTCTCTCAAATATGGAGTGTCAAGATTCAGAAATAAAAATGTTAATTCATTTATTCAACATTACAAATATTAATATCTCAACTTCCTTTTTTGACGTAGCTTATTTTGTAGACACATTGTAACAGTACTCTTAAAACACATCACATTTCCAGAGTGGCTCTCTGGTACTATTAATGATATGAACCATTTTATACATAGAAATTGACATTATAGGTCATTAACCAATCACAGCCCTCCTTTAGGATTGCACATTCAGCAAATCACCAGCAGTGGGAGGGAGTTCCCTTTGAAGCCCATTACAATTCACTGTATTTCTGGTGTCCATATAAATGTATCATACCTTCAGAATTAGCAGAGAGCCCACTGGAAGTGTGATGTACTTGTAGAGGTTATTGTTCCAAACAATATGTCTTTTGAGATTACAGATTTTTTATGTTGAATAAATGAATGTGCAAAATTACATTTCATAATCAAGACATTTTTAGAGCACACTATAAGGAGTATATTTTATTTAACCTTATTTTTTTGTTAACTAGACAAGTGACGGCCGACCAAGAGGCAAAATTCCTCCTAAGGGAATGGGGGCTGGGATTCTAATTAAAAATGTAGGATAAAACACACATCACGAAAAGAGAGACAACACTACATAAAGATAGACCTAAGACGACAACACAGCATGACATCAACACAACATGGTAGCAACCTGACAACAGATGGTAGCAACACAACATGGCAGCAGCGAATAATGACACCAAGCTGTTGTCTGTATCCTGTACGGTTCACAGATCATAGGGTCTTATAGTATAATGACACCAAGCTGCTGTCTGTATCATGTACGGTTCACAGATCATAGGGTCTTATAGTATAATGACACCAAGCTGCTGTCTGTATCATGTACGGTTCACAGATCATAGGGTCTTATAGTATAATGACACCAAGCTGCTGTCTGTATCCTGTACGGTTCACAGATCATAGGGTCTTATAGTATGACACCAAGCTGCTGTCTGTATCATGTACGGTTCACAGATCATAAGGTCTGACAGGAGTAATGTACAGGTATAAAAAGGGCCTAAAATGGCCACTTTCACCATGTTTTTTTTTTTTTTAAATGGCTTGTGATACAAATGTAAAAAGCATTTCAAAGACCCTTCCTCCCTTCCTGAGAAATGCCAGAACAATCTGAGATACCAATATTTTCTGTTGCCGTGGAATCGCCCCATTGTACTGTATAGACGCTCTAGCCCTCTATCATGTGAACATTGCCATGTTATTTAAATGTTGCACTGTATCTGACTCCCTCTTTCTCACCAACTTGCACCTCTCTTATGGCCTCTGCTTTGCCCTCCTGTAGGAGACGTTTGAGCGAGCCAAAGCCTGGGTGAAGGAGCTACAGAGGCAGGCTAGCCCCAACATTGTCATCGCTTTGGCAGGGAACAAGGCTGACCTGGCTGAGAAGAGACTAGTGGAGTACGAGGTACTGTCCTCTACACTGACTCAGTAACATGTTATGGTCGTCACTATACACTGACATCAAATATGAATTCTAAAACACTGGGGATTCCCAATACTGATGGACTGTTGCCTTCTGTCTGACAGGAGGCCCAGACCTATTCTGAAGACACTGGGCTTCTCTTCATGGAGACCTCTGCCAAGACGGCCATGAATGTCAACGATCTGTTCCTGGCCATTGGTAAGCTTCCATCTTCCCCCATCAATCTATAGGGATACTTATAGGTGACACCATTTTTGTTCATTTCAATTGTTGACCTAATAACAGAACATTTGTTAACAGTTTTTCATGACAACATGACCTGCCCAAGAAAAACTCCAGGCCCCAGTTAGAACTAGGTCAGAATAATAACAGTGTGTTCCACTGTCTCTGCAGCCAAAAAGATGCCAAAAACAGACACCCAGAACCCTACACACGCAGCACGACACAGAGGAGTGAACCTACAGGACCCTGATGCCCACAACACCCGATCCTGCTGTGGAGGAGGAGGAGGAGGTGGGAACTAGGACCGCTCCACTTCCACCCTGCCATCCCTGCTCCCAACCTCTGGGGTCGGGCAAGGGGACACCCCCTTCAAACCTCCACCCTCCCTCCCATCCACAGAGAGATAGAGACATAGGGAAAGAGTCGGAACAGGACGGTTGTCTTTTGCGAAGCCAGATAGATTTCTGACAGAGAGAGAGGTCTGATAAAGACTGACAGACAGGAAGAAAAAGAGTGAGTGTGAGACTATATTATTTAGCACTAATCGTGGATGTTGTTTTGCCTTCTGTCTGTCTCGATTCATTTCAATCATGGTTCCATTTCATTATGCAATCGCTGCAGTGTCGGTTCTTGAGTGGCAGAGAGGGAAGAAAGGAGAGCTGGAGCGAGGGAGTCTTAAGGGATGAGGGGGGAAAAGAGGGAATGGGATGCAGGTCACACTCCCCCAAAGTATTCCCTTTACTGCTGTCCTGAATGCCCCCTCATCACTCCCTCTAGCATGAGTCCCAGGCTGCCTGAACAACCTAAACCCTGAAGCCTTGGCCTGGCCTGAGCCATTCCAGACACTTCCCGGTTGCCACAGATAGAATAACCCATGTTAGATGGCACAGTTTACCCACAATCGCATGAGAGGGAGGGAAACACAGTTCATGGCCTCTTCTGATGCCCTTATTTCCTCTGGCCTCATTTATTTATTTCCCCTAGGCTATATTATTATTATTATTAATACTCCTCAGAGCAGCGGTGTTGCGAGACATCATGGTGCCAATGCCAGTCTGGTATCATCCAGGCCCCTCGTCCTCACCTCCACCCACATATGTACACTAGATATACACTGAAGAATCCACAGTACAGAGTGAGTCTGCTCTATGCCATGTCTGAGTCTGGCCCTCGCTGGAGACCACCGCTGTTTCTAACAATCAATCCACTGTCTAATGCAGCTTTTCACAAACTCCTTCCTGGGCCCCTCCTGGGTGCGTGTTTTGTTTTTTTGCCCTAGCACTACACAGCCAGGGGGCCCAGGACCGAGCTCGGAAAACCCTGGTTACTGCACAGTGATATCCAGGGCTGCAGTTTCTCCTGGTCAGGAGAAAATCCTTGCCTCTCCTGAGTGATAATATATAGTAGGATCTCAAAACCCTAGCCTGGTCTCAGATCTGTTTGTGCTGTCATTGCCAAGTCCCTATGGTTGACAATGATCGTGGAGCTAGACAGAAAAAGCAGATCTGGGACCAGGCTACAAACCCCTCTAGGGATGAAGTCCTGTAGTTAGGAAACCATTGTATCTTGCCTGTCATGTTGTGAATGCATGGGCCATGATATACATGCTATGTTCTGCTGTTCCTCGTTTGTCCTGTGTCTTACTGCGTAAGAGTTGATGTAAATGAAAACAATGTAATAACGCTTTTAATGACTGACTAACGAGCTGATGCTGTTCAAAGCACTGGTTTGGAGACGGACAGCTTTGAATACAGAGCTACCCACTCTGTTGGACTCCATTAACGCATAACCCCTAGACATTCCATATAGATCTGGATGGATGAGAGAAGACATATTTGCTTCACCTTGTCAACTGATCGACTGGGTGGATTTATGTTTGCCATATTGCTTCTAACTCTCCATTTGTTTCAGATCTACAGGGAGGTAGGTAGGTGATAGGGGGGGGGGATCGTTTTGGAATTGCGCATGTTTAGCTAAGAAGAATAAGGATGCTTACAAGGGGTTTGAAAAACAACAAAGTGCCTACTCTGTTTTATTCCCCTGTATGCGTTGAGTTTGCTCTGGTGTGTGTTCAGTAGGTAGCAGTCCAAGTAAAGCACATCCCTGTAACCATTAGCTGCCTGCACGTTGTCTGTCAGTCTGCCCTTTGAACTCGTCAAAAATACACTATGTATTCTCACCTAATTGTATTGAACCTGTTCTGTTCGTTGTTGATTTTACTGACTAGAATACCTATGTCATCCTGGAATGAATCGCTAACTAAAGGACCCTAATCGACGTGATGAGCTCTACTTAATTTAAAAACAAGTTGTTTCATGGGCTCATCGTGATTAACTGATGAATCCATGAGTCACTCATTGATTAACTCCCTGATCACAGGTTATGTGTAATAATAATGATGTTCACACAATGTGTGGGAAAAAACTGAACTCCCATCAGCACCTCTGTAAAGCGTTGTTCAATAAAGATGTGCTATTGCGCCATGTGTGCAGTCAGTGACTGAACCGATAGTATGTCTCAATGATTTAGTCAGTGGTGATACTGCTCTCCTGTCATGGGTTTTGGCTTGAAACTGTAGTTATGTGTGGGTCTGCTAAAGAGCTCAGGAACCACAGGTCCTGGGGCCCCTCCCTGGGTGCACATTTTGGTTTTTGCCCCAGCACTACACAGCTGATTCATATCACCAACTCATTATTAAGCTTTAATTATTTGAATCAGCTGTGTAGTAGTGCTGGGGCAAAAACCAAAACGTGCACCCAGGGAGGGGCCCCAGGACCGAGTTGGGGAAACCCTGGCCAGTTATGAAGTTGTCCATGGACCCTCTTATCTGTGCATTTGTATAAAAGAGTCATATCTCGTAGACCGATTAAACGGCAAACAGGAAATTAAACTTTGGCAAGAATTTGACTTCTGGCTAAAGTAAAGATGTCATAAGGTTCATGTTCAAAATTGGTTTATGACTATTTGGTGTACAAACATATTCATGTTCTTAAACTTTTGTTGTTTCCCAACACAGCCCTTTTGAAGTTGACCCACAGTGGAAAACTACTGAGGAAACAGTGTGCCTCATCTGAAATTCAACTTATTTTTTTCTTAAAATCACCATTTTCTTTATTTCATAATTTAAAAAAAGGAACTGAACAGACTTAAAAAAATACATTTCCATCATGGGATTCTCCACTCTCCCTATACTAAAAAAAAAAAACTCTGTTGGTTTGCATTGAAGAACGACAATAGCAATATAAAAAGGAGATAATAAGAATCTTCTATTTGACAACAGTTCCCACTGACTTCCCCCTGAAACCTGGGTCAAGTTCCAGCCCTAGTCCTCACTCTCATCATCGTCCACTGCAGTGTAGATGACCTGGTTCCTGCGTTTGATCCTAGGGGTGCTGCCTGTACTGATAGGGTCCCCCGTCTCCCCACTGGTGCGCTTAGGGATCCGGACATGGGGCTCCTCCTCCTCCTCCTCCCTTTCCGGAGGTGAGGAGTGAGAGGGAGGAGGTAGGTTGAGGGACAGGCGTGAGGGAGGAGCGGGGTCTGATTTGGGCTCAGGCATGGTCAGAACCATGCGGCTGGGGGGCAGCTCTCTAGAGGGGGGCCCCGAGTCCCGTCTCCCTCCTGCCTCCCCCGCTTCCCCCTCTGGGACCACTGCATCAGGGCTCTTCCCCCTTCCCTCTTTCTCTCCTCCCTCCTCCTCTTCCTCCCACTCATCCTCTATGGTGATCTCATCAGGGTTGTAGGAGCTGGACAGGCCTGAGGTGTCACTAGGGTACTCACTGGGTTCATCTCCACTCTGGACTTCATCATCCTCCAGCTCTGGGGTGCCTATCTGGCCCCCATACCCTCCCTGCCCAACCTGGGCATAGATGTCTCTGAGACCCAGGGTGGCACAGAGCTCGGTGGTCTGCGGGTTGGTGCTGTAGCTGGGGTGGACATGGGGCTGTGGCCGGGCAGGGTCGTAAGCTGGCACGGTCAGGCAGAAGTTGTCAGGGATGGACAGTTCACCCCCCAGGTCACCCACAGCCTCCATCATGGCTGCCTCAGAAGCACTGAAGTCCCACCTGGACAATATACAGAAGTAGGTAGACACAGATCATGAGCAGCACATTACACGTGTGTGTGGGGGTGTATGCGTAAGTGAAGGATGGTGTGTATGTATGTGAGATAGTAGGGTTTAATGTGTGTGTGGGGGTGTATGCGTGTGAGATAGTAGGGTTTAATGTGTGTGTGGGGGTGTGTGTGTGAGATAGCAGGGTTTAATGTGTGTGTGGGGGTGTATGTGTGTGAGATAGTAGGGTTTAATGTGTGTGTGGGGGTGTATGCGCAAGTGAAGGATGGTGTGTATGTATGTGAGATAGCAGGGTTTAATGTGTGTGTGGGGGTGTATGTATGTGAGATAGTAGGGTTTAATGTGTGTGGGGGTGTATGTGTGTGAGATAGCAGGGTTTAATGTGTGTGGGGGTGTATGTGTGTGAGATAGCAGGGTTTAATGTGTGTGTGGGGGTGTATGCATGTGAGATAGCAGGGTTTAATGTGTGTGTGGGGGTGTATGTGTGTGAGATAGCAGGGTTTAATGTGCGTGTGTGGGGGTGTATGCATGTGAGATAGCAGGGTTTAATGTGTGTGTGGGGGTGTATGCACGTGAGATAGCAGGGTTTAATGTGTGTGTGGGGGTGTATGCATGTGAGATAGCAGGGTTTAATGTGTGTGTGGGGGTGTATGTGTGTGAGATAGCAGGGTTTAATGTGTGTGTGTGGGGGTGTATGCATGTGAGATAGCAGGGTTTAATGTGTGTGTGGGGGTGTATGCATGTGAGATAGCAGGGTTTAATGTGTGTGTGGGGGTGTATGCATGTGAGATAGCGACAAAAAAGAGATTAAGTGATTAAGTGAATGAGTAAGTAAGAGGTGTGTGTAGTATGAGAGAGAGAAGGTGTGTGTAGTATGAGAGAGCGCCAGTGAGCGCGAGAGAGGTGTGTGTAGTATGTGAGAGAGAGAGAGGTGTGTGTAGTATGTGAGAGAGAGGTGTGTGTAGTATGAGAGAGAGAGGTGTGTGTAGTATGAGAAAGAGAGGTGTGTGTAGTATGTGAGAGCCAGTGAGAGAAAGAGAGGTGTGTGTAGTATGTGAGAGCCAGTGAGAGAAAGAGAGGTGTGTGTAGTATGTGAGAGACAGTGAGAGAAAGAGAGGTGTGTGTAGTATGTGAGAGACAGTGAGAGAAAGAGATGTGTGTGTAGTATGTGAGAGACAGTGAGAGAAAGAGAGGTGTGTGTAGTATGTGATAGACAGTGAGAGAAAGAGAGGTGTGTGTAGTATGTGAGAGACAGTGAGAGAAAGAGAGGTGTGTGTCTGACCTTGTGTGCAGGCCGTTGTTCTGCGGGGGGTTCCAGTAATTAGGGCTGACAGTCTGCAGGCTGTCTGTAGCTTTGAGGATGGCCAGCCACTCTGGATCATACTCCAGACCCTGGGACGATCCTGGCCTGTCTGCTACCTCTACGATCTGAAACACACACCCTACAAGTCAGCATCAACTCAGACATGCACTACAGAGAACACGCCTGTAGCAAATACTAGCCCAAAATAAGACCCGCACGCAGGCTGTTTCACAGACCAATATGAAAAGATTCTCCATTCAAAAGTAGGTTTAATCTGGATCTATGAAACCAGAACATAATCCCTTCACATCTATGTCATCACCCCCTCTCTATTAATCACCCCCTCTCTATTAATCACCCCCTCTCTCACCTGTAGGAAGTCCCTGTATGGGAGGCACTTATCCAGTGAGAGGAATTTGGTAGTGCGGGGGGCAGCATCAACTTTGGCCTAAAGAGACAAACAGAGCAGTGATATGACCAGTGCTGCATATACAATATCAGTTATGTGATCTGGCAGCACATACATTAGATATACAATCAGGAGAAAGAAGATGTTGGTGTGGGAAAATGTCAATGTCGGTGCTGAATCAACACATCATGTGACAATCACAGAATCTTAAATTCGAATTAATCAGAAAGAATCCAAACTTTGAATATGCACGGCAGTCTCTCTCTCTCTCAACTGTCTTCAGTTCAGCTCACCGGGTGCTGCATTAGGGCAGCGAACTTGACGTGGAGGTGCGCAGAGAACCAGTAGTTAGGCTGCAGGTGGGCCAGGAGCTCTGCTGCTGCAGGACTACCCAGTGTGTTGGACTCCACCTCCTGCCTCAGGAACTTCTTCTTCCTCAGAAGCTCCCCTGTGCTGCCGTAATGGTAGATCCCACGAGGCCAGTCATGGGTCAGGAACACATCCACAGGCATCTGGATCTAGTGGTAAAATAGGGGGGACATAATATGACATATGATAATAATAGGGGGACATATGACGTATTAACCCTGTGAGTGGTAGTCACCTGTTTGAGTTTGAAGACATCGATGTTCCTGATGTGGTAAACACTGCGTAGAGTTTCTGGGTTATATGGAGGGAACTCATAATGTCCTGAAAAAAAGAGCATTGATTACATTTTATAGACAGTTGAGCTGCAACACATTTGCAGAGACAGGAGAACATCTACTAGAGCTTTATGACCCCACCTTTCCTGTAATCATGCCCTTTGAAGATTCCAGACAAGCCCCCTATCCTTACTCCTTTATGACCTCACCTTTCCTGTAATCATGCCCTTTGAAGATTCCAGACAAGCCCCCTATCCTTACTCCTTTATGACCTCACCTTTCCTGTAATCATGCCCTTTGAAGATTCCAGACAAGCCCCCTATCCTTACTCCTTTATGACCTCACCTTTCCTGTAATCATGCCCTTTGAAGATTCCAGACAAGCCCCCTATCCTTACTCCTTTATGACCTCACCTTTCCTGTAATCATGCCCTTTGAAGATTCCAGACAAGCCCCCTATCCTTACTCCTTTATGACCTCACCTTTCCTGTAATCATGCCCTTTGAAGATTCCAGACAAGCCCCCTATCCTTACTCCTTTATGACCTCACCTTTCCTGTAATCATGCCCTTTGAAGATTCCAGACAAGCCCCCTATCCTTACTCCTTTCTGACCTCACCTTTCCTGTAATCATGCCCTTTGAAGATTCCAGACAAGCCCCCTATCCTTACTCCTTTATGACCTCACCTTTCCTGTAATCATGCCCTTTGAAGATTCCAGACAAGCCACCTATCCTTACTCCTTTGTAGCGCACAACACCAGCATAACCTGATGGAAGACCATATACACTGTTATTATTAGATTAACATTTTCGGGCAAGTGAACGCTCCCGAATTTCCTGATTGACAAGTGGCATTGAGAGAGCAATCCATGGAACTTGTAATATGTGTTTTAGCTTCGTAGCCAGAGTGTGAAGGTAAGGTCTTACCCATGTAGTAGATGTTGGGAGCCACCCAGCCCCCGTACGGGAGCTCCTGGAGATGGTTGGAGGCCTCGTGATTCCCACCGATGAAGATAGTCAGGACCGGAGCCTTCTTCTCTCCAGAGTAGTACCTGCACGAACCAAGACACAACCATCAGAAATACAACAGATTGTCCCTTAAACTAAAGGAACCATAAGTAGTATTGACAGGGTTGGGCTTAACCAATTTAACCCACCTGGCTGTTGATTCCTATGGCATCTAAAGCCATAGGGGTCAACAGCCATCTCTCAGAGTAAGGTAAGGTCTAGAGTTTTTCCAGGATCAGGTCATGCAGCGTTCAGGAAAAACTCCTGGCCCTACATGAGAGCGAGAAAGAGAGAGAGCAGAGGTGATAGGAAGGTACTAACTTGTAGAAGGTCTGCATCTGCCTGTACTTTTGCGGCACAGCCATGCACTTCATGTCCCCCTCGTTCCTCACAGCCTGGAAGTCTCCACAACACAGCAGCAGGTCTACCTTCACCCCCTCCTTCTGCTCCAGGTAGCCAATCGTCTCATAGATCTTATCCAGCTCTCCATGGCAACACCCTTCCACAGCTATTTTCATGGCTGATGATTGGCTGTAGACTCCCGTAAGGGCCTTCTTTTTCTGTGCTGAGCTGAATTATATGAGGAAGACGATTATATCATTGAATAAAATACAATGTAGCAAGTTAGCATATTAGCTCAATAATTTGTGTTAATTGATTGTTACTAGCTCCAGTAGATAACTGCTAGCTATCACACGTCCACCGTCCGGGGTTGTAGACTTGTCCTGGCTAAGAGATGCATGCAATGCAATCACTAGTCAAATCAAACTAACATGTTCAATTGTTTCTCGTCTTTTGCACTTTGACGTTACGATAGAGTTAGCTA
The DNA here is from genome assembly GCF_057628025.1 of Oncorhynchus mykiss. NCBI lineage: Eukaryota > Metazoa > Chordata > Actinopteri > Salmoniformes > Salmonidae > Oncorhynchus > Oncorhynchus mykiss. Next base: position 43,764,523 of record NC_143043.1, read on the forward strand.
ACTAGCTACCATGATTATGTTGGTTTGTTCTGTTTATCTCAACCAAAATGTATGACTCGGAACGTTTTTCCCACCTCCGCGTAGTTAGACCTCAGCGCATGCTCCAATATTCCCCAAAGTAAATCGACTGATGGATTCGTAGGTAGCACTTTCCACAATCAAAATAATTTACAAATAGTCAAACACCTATACATTATCCCAAACTGTAATACTTCCCAATACCAGCACTTCTTTACGAATACAAATATTTGTTGTATGCACATAAATGCTTATAACAATCGCGTCTTAATCAGCCATGCTTCAATGTCAAACCTGCGCGTTTAGAAGCAAAATTTACTTGATTGAGTTGATTTACAAATTGACATTCGATCATCTACAATGTAGCCAGTTGGTAAATATAAATACTAGTTTCATTAGAAGATGAAACGATATTTCAAACAGACCAAAGACACACATATTAACTCGACATAACCCATCATATACTAACTTATTCTGAAGTGTTGCGTGATTAAGCTATATTTACTTTTTAAAATCTGAGCAGCTGGTCTGGAGGGCGGGGTATTCGGAAAGTGCTGCTCCGATTGGGGCGCTCGATAGGGGGAAGAGAGATGGCGTGCTTGTTGGAGGCCCCTCTCCGCATCAGCGTGTTATCTGTGAGTGTCCCACTTATACAATTGAATAAATACTAACGTTTTCTGTGCATTATTCAGTACATTGGATAGTGAAACACTTTTTGTGTGTCTCATCAATAGCAATGTCTTTGACGACATGCACTGAAGTTGCTGCTAGCTAGCTAGCACAGGCTTTGCAACATGTACTGTATCTAGCTAGCAAAGGCGGTCTCCCGACTGTCACCCGGAATGAGTTAGTTAGCAACCGGTGACACATTTTATGTGAATCCAATTAAGATGAAAAATCCCAAACCTGTAGCTAACAACTTTATTGCACAAAACGTTAACGATGCAATCAAAAGGTTATGCTAGTTAACTGGAACCAGCCGCTAGTTAGTTAGCTGTAAATAACCATAGTTACTCTAGCTACATAGACACTGGTTCAACTGCTATCTGCAAATCACTCATTACTGCCGCGCACAGGTTGGAAGTCTAGAACAGCTCATGCATTGGAGGTGCCGAAGATGATTTTTTTCCCCGGTTGTTTGTACATTTTATCTTTAGACGATTTTTAAAAGTACAGCGAAACTCCATATTTGGTGTAAACGAACGTATTGGTAAATGGGAGTTTGAATCTAAGCTTCCTGGGCGTTATACTTCGATCACACCGACAGCGTGTTTGCGCAATACAGGACGCAGCATCATCTGGATACGTGTGCGACAAAAGTTCAACATTCACCTTCTGCTCCCATTTCTGTCGAGCGGTCTACTAGTTTTGACGCATACATTCGATAAATGCAACTATGCACTACAATGAACCCACTGCAACTGTTGCTGCTAGGCAAACACAGTGTTTCATTGGAAATTAATGTAAATCTGGTGTACCAAAATTAAATGACGCTTTCGGTGACAACTGCTGTCCGTTTTGTGATCGAGACGCTACTTTCAACTTTTTCAAACTCTAACGTTAGCACTTTGCTTACGCTTCGAACACACCGACAGCGTCATTGCATTTTGGTACACCAGAATTACATTCATTTCCAATGAAACGCTGGGTTTTTAATTTTTTTTTTTTAACCTTTTATTTAACCGGGAAAAGCCTATTGAGACCCAGAGTCTCCTTTTCAAGGGAGATCTGGCCAAGAAGGCAGCAAAAATCAATACATTACAGAATTAAAACATCCAGCCTAAAAAAAGCATTTTATACTCCTCTGTAACAGTCTCCCTTCAATATTTTAAATGAATTCAGTGGCACTAACATATCGAGATGAAGCATGGATTGTAGATTATTCCATGCGTCTGGTGCACAAGAGGAGAAGGCAATCTAGCCTAATACTGTGAATGTCCTGGGGACTTTAAGTTGCAACCACCTAGCAGACCGGGTATGGTAACTGCTGGTGGTGAAGGAGACCAGACTGCAGAGGTAAAGAGGGAGTTTACCCAAAAAGGCTTTGTAGATGAACACATACAAATGTATTTTTCTGCGCATATAAAGTGAGGTACCAAATGGTAGGTTGGATAATGTGCAATGACGGATGAGTGACTTGGCATTGGTAATAATACGCAAGAATGGACTCTGCTTATCGTGCAGTCTCTAAGACGGAGGAGGTTGCATGCATATACAACAGATCACCATAATCAATTACAGAGAGAAAAGTGGGCTGAACAAGCTTCTTTCTAGCCATAAGCGGGAAGCAAGCCTTATTACGAAAATAAAAACCCAATTTCAATGTAAGCTTTGTCACAAGATTATCCACATGAACTTTAAAGGACAATTTGTCATCCAACCAAATGCCTAGGTATTTGTAGGATTACACTTTTCCAATGGATAAGCCACCAGATGTGACAATGCCAACGTTCTCTGGCAGAGTTCTAGCTCTGGTAAAGGTCATGAATTCAGTTTTTGTATATTCAAGACCAGTTTGAGACCATAAAGGGAGGCCTGCAGTGACTGAAAAGCAGTTTGGAGCTCTTCAACAGCCTGAACCACAGAAGGAGCACATGAATCTAATCTAATATAACTGTGTCATCTGCATATAGATGTAATGTTTGCTGGTTGCATCCCATTTCCCAAATCATTAATAAAAATTGAGAAGCTAAAATGGAACCCTGGGGCACATCTCTATTAATCTCAAGAAAGCTAGACCTGTGATTGTCAGTATATACACATTGTGTTCTGTCAGAAAGATAGTTCCTAAACCAATTTACTACCCCTTCACTGAGAGCAATGTTTCTGAGTCTAGCTGGCAACACTTCATGGTCAACAGACTGAAAGGCATTTTGATAAATTCACATAAATCATTGCAGCGCTGCAGTTGCAGTGCGTTTGGTGTGGTGCATATGTTGGATTTATCCAATGTATGTGTCAAACTGTATGCGTGGGCGGCTTGACAGAAATGGGAGCAGAAGGTGAATGTTGAACTTTTGTCGGTGTGTTTTGTCGGTGTGTTTGAAGCGATAGGGTTCAACAAGAAACCGAACATCTAGCTAGCTACACACTTTATAAAGTTAACGTTAATAAGATGGCTTGAGATTTAAGTTATCATGCAGGAAACGCCCCCCCAACCTCAGCCACATCGAACACCTTTGGAATGAATCGGAAATAACATCATGCTATTGTTTGAGGAGAGTGCACAGTTATGAACTTGAAAATGTATTAATAAACCAATTAGGCACATTTGGGTAGACTTGATACAACATTTTGAACATAAATGCAATGGTTGAAAGCTGGAATAATACATTGTGACCTTTCTCTTGCATTTCAAAGATGATGGAACAAAAAACACAAACACTTTTTTCTTTGTGTCATCTCTTACCAGATCTAATGTGTTGTATTCTCCTACATTCATTTCACATTTCCACCAACTTCAAAGTGTTTCCTTTGGAACATTGCTGCAGGGACTTGCTTCCATTCAGCCACAAGAGCATTAGTGAGGTCGGGCACTGGTGTTGGGCCTGGCTCGCTTCGGCGTTCCAATTATGTTTTTTCGTATTTTTTATTAACAACAAATCAATACAAAAAGTACATAGGCATCTTGCCTTTGCCTTTCAGCCATCGCTCATCCATATATTTATATGTACATGTTCTTAATCATTCCTTTACGCTTGTGTGTATAAGGTAGTTGTTATGAAATTGTTAGATTACTTAGAACCACAAGCATTTCGCTACACTCGCATCAACTTTGCTAACCATGTTGTGTATGTGACCAATAAAATTTGATTTGATTTGAAATGGTATCAAGAGTATGTATATCCTTGCTTCAGGTCCTGAGCTACAAGCAGTTATATTTGGGTATGTAATTTTAGGTGAAATTTGGAGGGAAAAAAAGGGTCCGATCCTTAAGAAGGAAGTTTCTTTTAAAATGACTCATAAATATTATCCTGCCAACCACTATATGAAAAAAACTAAATCAAATTGTACCTTTTGTGATTACCACTCAGAAACAGTGTTGCATTGTATTCATGTAAGGAATCTGTGGCAAGACGTCAGTAGATTTATAATTGAACACATTTAAGAAGATTCTACACTGTTATGAAGAGATATACTGCTTGGATTCTTTACTTATCATAGAAATAAGTTGAAACAATTTTATGAAATTCATTTCATTACTCTTTTGGCCAAATTTCATATTCACAAATGTACATTTACAAACAAAACAACACATTTTATTACCTTGCAAAAAGAAATTGAACTATATTTTAAGACAATTAAAACCTCTGCCAACAAAAAAGCTGTTAAAATTATAAATGTGTGTATGTCCTTTAAGGTCCTTGTGTAATGTGATATTGTATCCCCTAGCCCCGCCCCTAGCCCAAATGTCCTTTTTATATTCTTTATATATACTTGTGTTCCCATGTACTTTTTGTATTGATTTGCTGTTAAGAAAAAATAAGGAAAAAAAATATTGGAACTCCGACTGCGAGCCAGGCCCAACATCAGTGCCCGACCTCACTAATGCTCTTATGGCTGAATGGAAGCAAGTCCCCACAGCAATGTTCCAACATCTAGTGGAAAGCCTTCCCAGAAGATTGGAGGCTGTTACAGCAGCAAAGGGGGGACCAACTCCACATTAATGCCCATGATTTTGGAATGAGATGTTTGACGAGCAGGGGCCGGATTCACAAAACACTACTTACGAAAAAAACGTAAGAAGTTTCTTAAGGAAAAAATTGCATTAAAGAAGACATTTCTTCTTAAGAGTTTGTGAATTTGGGCCCAGGTGTCCACATACTTTTAGTCATGTAGTGTATCTCACATAGAGAGTAGTGCGGAAAGTTCTGGACAGTCCCCACCACTCGATGATAAAGTTATTAAGTGGCATACATCCGTCTCGTGCTCTGGATGAGTTTACAGCTTGACGAGAGTAGCCTAGTGCCTGTTGACCAGTTGTATAGTTAGGAAGGGCTTTTCTGGGATGGCGTATCTGTCTGGCCCCTGACCAGTCCTGACTGCTGAGTGTGTGTGTGGTTGGCGTCAGCGGTGGGATGAGGAGGGAGGCCAGTGCCGACTCACTGTTGTTCTCTCTCGTGTCACCATGCAGGAGGTCACGGCCACCAGCCGCCATTATGTTGACCGGCTGTTCCACCCCGATCCACAGAAAGTGCTGCAGGGAGTCATGTAAGTACATTATAATTTACATGACCTTGTGTTGTATTAGCCTATGTCTTACTATAGGAACACTTTATATTTGTCCTGTCACTGTCCCTCTTTGTTTTTTTTTGTCCCAAATGGCACCCTTTCCTCTACTTAGTGCACTACTTTTGACCAGAGCCTTATGGGAAATAGGGTGCCATTTGGGACACAACCTCACACAGCCTCTGTATCTGTCCTTGTGTGAGTCTGAATGCCTAGTGTGAGCTCAGTGAGAGCTGCTTAGACCACTTTGTTTACATGTGGCTGTACGACCTGTGTGTGATCAGTCAGTCTGCTTCATCTTTATTTTTTTCTCTGAGGCCCAGCTCTGGTTACGGTTTTAGGCAGCTGGCCGCATCACTACCTGACTGGTGCAGCTGTTCTTTTCCACTGGCCTCTGCCAGCTCATGGCTATTTCACTCCATTAACTACTAGTATCTTTATATTGCATGCATTACATTCTATAGGGTCTCATCAGTTGGCGAACCACAGTTAGAATTCTGTACTCTGGATAACTTTTCATATGTTATTGGCTTAAATAAATGGTGTGTGATATTTAAGCAATAAGGCCCGAGGGGGTGTGGTATATGGCCAATATACCACGGCTAAGGGCTGTTCTTATGCACGACGCAACGCGGAGTGCCTGGATACAGCCCTTAGCCGTGGTATATTGGCCATATACAACAAACCCCGAGGTGCCTTATTGCTGTTATAAACTGGTTACCAACATAATTAGGGCAGTAAAAATGTAATGTTTTGTCATACCCGTGGTACCCGGTCTGATATACCACGGCATTCATCCAATCAGCATTCAGGGCTCAAACCACCCAGTTTATAATCAGTATTCTATCCTCTCAAAGCAATACGTTAACAAGCTGGAGCAGCACTGATGTTTCTCAGCTGAGCCTGTAGACGTTAGTTAGCCATAGTGTTTAGACGTGTTTAGCGCTGGTGATAGGAATTATACTGTGGATGAACTCTGACAAGTGTCGTTATTGTGGCTGTTGGTAACATGCTGAGGGAGCTCCACACATCTGACTCTGTGTGTGTGTTCACAGTGACATGAAGAATGCTGTCATCGGAAACAACAAACAGAAAGCCAACCTGATTGTCCTGGGAGCTGTGCCCAGGTATCTCTCGCTTTCCCCCTTACCTTTGTTCTCCTCTCTCACCTCCCCTCTTTTCCTGCTTCCCCTTCTTTTTTTTCTCTCTCACGGAGTCTGTCCTTCCTTCCCCCAGGTTACTGTACCTGCTCCAGCAGGGCTTATCCAGCTCTGAGCTGAGGACAGAGGTGTTGGGCTCAGAACTGAGGACAGAGGGTGCGGTGGTGCTGAGGACAGAGGTGCTGGGCTCAGAACTGAGGACAGAGGGTGCAGTGGTACTGGGCTCAGAACTGAGGACAGAGTGTGTGGTGTTGCTGGGCTCAGAACTGAGGACAGAGGGTGCAGTGGTACTGGGCTCAGAACTGAGGACAGAGGGTGCGGTGGTGCTGAGGACAGAGTGTGTGGTGGTACTGGGCAGTCTGGCCATGGGCACAGAGAACAACATCAAGTCCCTGGTGGACTGTCACATCATCCCTGCTCTGCTGCAAGGTACACACGCACACACACACGCACGCACGCACACACACACTCTGCAAACAATAGGGAAACAACGAACAGATAATGGCCCCTGAGGAAATGGCTGCCGTTTTACGGTCCCTTAACCGGTTGTGCTATTGAGTGTGTTTTTTCACGTTATTTGTAACTTATTTTGTACATAATGTTTCTGCCACCGTCTGTTATGACTGAAAAGAGCTTCTAGATATCAGAACAGATTAATCACCCCGTACTGGAAGAAGATTCTTTCTTTAATGAGTTGGACGTCATTCGCAGGAGAAAAAAACAGGGATATCTGGGACGTAGGTCAGGGTGCCTTGTAAGGATCCGATGGCGAGTGGGTAATCTGCCTTTACCATTGATCCTATTAGCCAACGTACAATCACTGGATAACAAAATAGATGAACTACGATCACGTATATCCTACCAACGGGACATTAAAAACAGTAATATCTTGTGTTTCACCGAGTCGTGGCTGAATGACGCCATGAATAACCTACAGCTGGCGGGTTTTACACTGTATCGGCAAGATAGAACAGCAGCCTCCGGTAAGACAAGGGGAGGCGGTCTGTGTATATTTGTAAACAACAGCGGGTGCACAAAATCTAATAGTAAGGAAGTCTCTAGGTTTTGCTTGCCTGAGGTAGAGTATCTCATGATAAGCTGTACCACACAGTCTTTACCAAAATAGTTTTCATTTATATTCTTCGTAGCTGTCTATTGACCACCACAAACCGATGCTGACACTAAGACCGCACTCAACGAGCTGTATGCGGCCATAGGCAAACAGAAAAATGCTCATCCTGAGTCGCCGCTCCTAGTGGCCGGGGACTTTAATGCAGGGAAACTGAAATCTATTTTACCTAATTTCTACCAGCATTTTAAATATGCAACCAGAGGGAAAAAAACTCTGGACCACCTTTATTTACTCCACACACTGAGATGTAAACAAATCTCTCCCTCACCCCCCATTTGGCAAATCTGACCATAATTCTATCCTCCTGATTCCTGCTTACAAGCAAAAACTCAAGCAGGAAGCACCAGTAACTCAGTCAATAAAGAAGTGGTCAGATGACGCAGATGCTAAGCTACAGGATTGTTTTGCTAGCACAGACCGGAATATGTTCTGGGATTCTTCCGGCATTAAGCAGTACACCACATCAGTCACTGGCTTCGTCAATAAGTGCATTGATGACGTCGTCCCCACAGTGACTGTACGTACACACCCCAAATAGAAGCCATGGATTACAGGCAACATCTGCACTGGGCTAAAGGGTAGAGCTGCCACTTTCAAGGAGCGGGACTCTAACCCGGAAGCTTATAAGAGATCCCGCTATGCCCTCAGACGAAGCATCAAATAGACAAAGCATCAAAACAGTACTAAGATTGAATCGTACTACACCGGCTCCGACATTCATCGGATGGGGCAGGGCTTGCAAAAACTATTACAGATTACAAAGGTGTTAGCGATTGATGTTATTCTTCAATAACACAAACTCCAAAGCAAATCAGGGGAAGGAAAATAGGTTTATTTGAAAAGGACAAATCAAGATGTTGTGCTGGGAGGTAGATGTTCAGTCTCCCATTTATAACCCCCCACCCTAGTCTGGGGTTAACCATTGAGAAGACCTTCAGTACCACATGGCCAAATAACAAGTATCCTGTTCCCGACTCAATGTACGGAATGTAGCGCATGTAGCTCTGAGTTCAGGAGTGACCTTTCACAGATTTTAAACAGCTGTTGAACTGAAACCCAACTCCTATTTACGTTGACAATTCCCTATTGACCATTAGTACTATATTTAGTTTAGTACTCTTGTCCTCTCATCCTCTGCGTTGTGTATTTATCTTCAAAATATTATTGTAAAGGGAAGCACAGTCGCGAGCTGCCCAGTGACATTAGCCTACCAGATCAGTTAAATTACTTCTATGCTGGGATCGAGGCAAACAACACTGAAGCATGCATGAGAGCGTCAGCGGTTCCGGAAGACTGTGTGATCACGCTCTCCACAGCTGATGTGAGTAAAACCTTTAAACAGGTCAACATTCACAAGGCCGCAGGGCCAGACGGATTAACAGGACGTGTACTCCAAGTATGCACTGACCAACTGGCAAGTGTCTTCACTGACATTTTCAACCTGTCCCTGACTGAGTCTGTAATACCAACATGTTTCAAGCAGACCACCATAGTCCCTGTGCCCAAGAACACTAAGGTAACCCGCCCAAACAGATCCGCAGATGATGCAATCTCTATTGCACTCCACACTTCCTTTTCCCACCTGGACAAAAGGAACACCTACGAGAGAATGCTACTCCTTCACTACAGCTCAGCGTTCAACACCATAGTGCCCTTAAAGCTCATCACTAAGCTGGGACTAAACACCTCCCTCTGCAACTGGATCTTGGATTTCCTGATGGGTCGCCCCCCAGATGGTGAGGGTAGGTAGCAACACATCCGCCACACTGATCCTCAACACTGGAGCTCCGCAGGGGTGCGTGCTCAGTCCCCTCCTGTACTCCCTCTTCACTCATGACTGCATGGCCAGGCACAACTCCAACACCATTTAGTTTGCTGATGACACAACAGTGGTATGCCTAATCACTGACAACAATGAGACAGCCCTATAGGGAGGAGGTCAGAGACAATGCCAGGACAACAGCCTCTCCCTCAACGTGATCAAGACAAAGGAGATGATTGTGGACTACAGGAAAAGGAGAACCGAGCACACCCCCATTCTCCTCGACGGGGCTGTAATGGAGCAGGTTGAAAGCTTAGAGTTTCTTGGTGTCCACATCACCAACAAACTATCATGGTCCAAACACACCAAGACAGTCGTGAAGAGGGCACGACAAAACCTTTTCCCCCTCAGGGGACTGAAAAGATTTGGCATGGGTTCGCAGATCCTCAAAAGGTTCTACAGCTGCACCATTGAGAGCATCCTGACAGGTGGCATCACTGCCTGGTACGGCAACTGCTCGGCCTCCGACTACAAAGGCACTATATAGGGTAGTGCGTACGGCCCAATACATCACTGGAGCCAAGCTTCCTGCCATCCAGGACTTCTATACCAGGCGGTATCAGAGGAAGGCCCTAAAAATTGTCAGACTCCAGCCACCCTGGTCGTAGACTGTTCTCTCTGCTACTGCATGGTACCTGAGCTGCAAGTTTAGTTCCAAAAGGCTAATTAACAGCTTCTACCCACAAGCCATAGAGTTCTGAACAGCTAATCAAATGGCTACCCAGACTATTTGCACTGTCCCCGTTCCCTCTTTTACGCTGCTGCTACTCTGTTTATTGTCTATGCATAGTCACTTTAACTCTACCTACATGTACATATTACCTCAACTAACCAGTGCCCCGCACATTGTCTCTGTACCGGTACCCCCTGTATATAGTCTCCACATTGACTCTGTACCGGTACCCCCTGTATATAGCCTCCACATTGACTCTGTACCGGTACCCCCTGTATATAGTCTCCACATTGACTCTGTACCGTTACCCCCTGTATATAGTCTCCACATTGACTCTGTACCGGTACCCCCTGTATATAGCCTCCACATTGACTCTGTACCGGTACCCCCTGTATATAGTCTCCACATTGACTCTGTACCGTTACCCCCTGTATATAGTCTCCACATTGACTCTGTACCGGTACCCCCTGTATATAGTCTCCACATTGACTCTGTACCGGTACCCCCTGTATATAGCCTCCACATTGACTCTGTACTGGTACCCCCTGTATATAGTCTCCACATTGACTCTGTACCGGTACCCCCTGTATATAGTCTCCACATTGACTCTGTACCGGTACCCCCTGTATATAGTCTCCACATTGACTCTGTACCGGTACCCCCTGTATATAGCCTCCACATTGACTCTGTACCGGTACCCCCTGTATATAGTCTCCACATTGACTCTGTACCGGTACCCCCTGTATATAACATCGCTACTGTTATTTTACTGCTGCTCTTCAATTACTTTATTTTTGATTTTTTACTTAACACTTATTTTTCTTAACTGCATTGTTGGTTAGGTAAGTAAAGCATTTCGGCGCATGTGACTAATACAATGTGATTTGATCATTTACTTATGCTCTCTGTGTATATGCAGGTCTGGTATGTCCAGACCTGGTCTTCATCGAGGCTTGTCTTCGCTGCCTCAGGACAGTCTTCATCAGTCCAGTCACCCCAGTGCAGCTGCTCTACACTGTAAGTCTTAGTCACTTGTTCTCTGACACACATCCATAGGGGTGTAGCGTAATATTACAGCATGCTCTCTCTAGCACTCATCTGAGCCGTGTGTTCTGAATCTGAGCCGTGTGTTCTGAATCTGAGCCGTGTGTTCTGAATCTGAGCCGTGTGTTCTGAGCCGTGTGTTCTGAATCTGAGCCGTGTGTTCTGAATCTGAGCCGTGTGTTCTGAATCTGAGCCGTGTGTTCTGAATCTGAGCCGTGTGTTCTGAATCTGAGCCGTGTGTTCTGAATCTGAGCCGTGTGTTCTGAATCTGAGCCGTGTGTTCTGAGCCGTGTGTTCTGAATCTGAGCCGTGTGTTCTGAATCTGAGCCGTGTGTTCTGAGCCGTGTGTTCTGAATCTGAGCCGTGTGTTCTGAGCCGTGTGTTCTGAATCTGAGCCGTGGGTTCTGAGCCGTGTGTTCTGAATCTGAGCCGTGTGTTCTGAGCCGTGTGTTCTGAATCTGAGCCGTGTGTTCTGAGCCGGGTGGACAGTCACAGTGTCTGTCTCCTTCAGGACCCCACTGTGATTCCCCACTTGATGTCCCTGCTGAGTCGGTCTCCGCGGACGCAGGACTACATCACCCAGATCTTCTCTCACTGCTGCAAGGTCAGTATAGCAGTACACATTTAAAACGGTCATCTAGTAGAAGACATGTTAATTAGTCTGTCTGAGGAATGACTCAGTTATGTGTGTGTTCTGTAGAGTCCAGAGCATCAGACGGTTCTGTTTAACCACGGGGCGATCCAGAACATTGCTCCCATGCTCATCTCTCTCTCCTATAAGGTACTGTTTGAAACTATTACTCACCCATTGTCTCAGTTCAACCATCTCTCATCTCTCACATCTCTCGTTGCAACACTGTATATATACGTAATATGACATTTGTAATGTCTTTATTGTTTTGAAACTTCTGTATGTGTAATGTTTACTGTTAATTTTTATTGTTTATTTCACTTTTGTATATTATCTACCTCACTTGCTTTGGCAATGTTAACACATGTTTCCCATGCCAATAAAGCCACTTGAATTGAATTGAATTGTATTAACATCTCACCCTCTCTCTCACCCTCTCTCTCACCCTCTCTCCCCTTTCCCCCCTGTTATCTCACTATCTCTCTTTCTTTGGTTCTCTCATGCCGTACAGGTACGAATGCAGGCATTAAAATGCTTCTCAGTCCTGGCCTATGAGAACACTCAGGTCTCCATGACATTGGTGAATGGTAAGACTACTTTTCCTTTTTATTTCTCTCTCCCTGCCTCCCTCTCTCTTCCTTTTCTCTCCCTGCCTCCCTCTCTCTTCCTTTTCTCTCCCTGCCTCCCTCTTTCTTCCTTTTCTCTCCCTGCCTCCCTCTCTCTTCCTTTTCTCTCCCTGCCTCCCTCTCTCTTCCTTTTCTCTCCCTGCCTCCCTCTCTCTTCCTTTTCTCTCCCTGCCTCCCTCTCTCTTCCTTTTCTCTCCCTGCCTCCCCCTCTCTTCCTTTTCTCTCTCTGCCTCCCTCTCTTTTCCTTTTCTCTCCCTGCCTCCCTCTCTCTTCATTTTCTCTCCCTGCCTCTCCCTCTCTCTTCCTTTTCTCTCCCTCTCTCTTCCTTTTCTCTCCCTCTCTCCCTTTTCTCTCCCTCTCTCCCTCTCTTTCTCTCTTGTCAGATGGTCATAATATAGTATTATGCTGCTACGATACAAATCTATGTTCTCCTCTCTGTTCTCAGTGCTGGTTGATGGGGATCTGCTCTCTCAGGTATTTGTCAGAATGTTGCAAAGGAATCTGCCCATTGAAATGCAGCTCACAGCAGCCAAGTGGTGAGTGTTTCACTGGACTATTAAACTAAGTGTGCTGCGATTGACCATGTCGACGTAAGTGCTAGTAGGTGTGAATCTGCGGACTGAAGTTACGTGTGTGAAAGTGTTTTTCTTTCTGAAGGTGACATTTCTCTCTCTTTCTGTCTCCCCCAGTCTAACATACATGTGTCGAGCGGGAGCCATCAGAACAGATGACAGGTGCATTGTTTTAAAGGTGATTATACTATTTTGATTGTACCATTGTGCACTCATCTAACGACTCAATCTAATACTGATGTGTGTGTGCGTGTGCGTGTGCGTGTGTGTGTGTGTGTGTGCGTGTGTGTGCGTGCGTGCGGACATTTATTGGGATGGATCTTGTCCTGGAAGCAGAGCAGTTTCCACTAGATGGGCCAGAATGCAAAGCCAAAATTGTCTGTAACGTAAAGCATTTATGGAAACAAAATGTAGCTTTTTGGTAATAATTTAAGTTTAGGGTTTGGCACAAGATTAGCAGTGTGGTTAGGGTTAAAATCAGATTTGATGACTTTGTGGCAATGTCAGCTAGTGACCACCCTGCAGAGCTGCCTCCAGTGCATGAGTCATCCCAATAAATGCCAACCTGTATGTAGAACTCTGGTTCCACCCCTGTCTGTAGACCCTGCCGTGCCTGGTGAGGATGTGCAGTAAGGAGCGTCTGTTGGAGGAGCGTGTGGAGGGGGCAGAGACCCTGGCCTACCTGATGGAGCCTGATGTGGAGCTGCAGAGGATCGCCAGTGTAACCGACCACCTAGTGGCCATGCTGGCTGACTACTTCAAATACCCCAGCTCTGTCAGCGCCATCACTGACATCAAGAGGGTGAGACACTGGACTGTAGTCATTGAACCTAGCCAGGCAGTCTTACAAGGCAGAGAAAATAGTGACCATCAGGAAAACACTGAAACTGTGATGAGAAAAGAACACCACAGTCCTTCATTTGGACAAAAATCTTACCTAAAAATAATGGTTTATTTAAATGTTTATTTATCTGTAGTTGGATCACGACTTGAAGCACGCACATGAGCTGAGGCAAGCTGCCTTCAAGCTGTACGCCTCACTGGGCTCCAACGATGAAGACATCCGCAAGAAGGTGACTTCAACAGTACACACACCCACCCTAACCCAGCCACTTTTAGAAGTGTCCTTCTCGTAACCCCCCGCTCCTGTTTCTCCCTCCTCAGATCACAGAGACCGAGAATATGATGGACAGGATAGTGAGCGGCCTGTCAGAATCCAGCATCAAGGTGCGGCTAGCAGCCGTCAGGTACGGAAAACACATCTCTACTTCTCTGCTCTCCACTGAGTGTCCTGTCACATTCTGTTCCTCTCTATTTTATATATATATACACTTCCGTTCAAAAGTTTGGGCTCACTGAGAAATGTCCATGTTTCTGAAAGAAAAGCTCATTTAAAAATAATAATAATTAAATAATAAATAAAATAATAATGAAAATAGCATCAAGTTGATCAGAAATACAGTGTAGACATTGTTAATGTTGTAAATGACTATTGTAGCTGGAAACGGCAGATTTAAAAAAAAAAATGGAATATCTACAGAGGCCCATTATCAGCAACCATCACATCAAATCAAATCAAGGTTTATTTGTCACGTGCGCTGAATACAACAGGTGTAAACCTTAGTGAAATGCTTACTTACAGGCTCTAACCAATAGTGCAAAAAAGGTATTAGGTGAACAATAGGTAGGTAAAGAAATAAAAACAACAGTATAAAGACAGGCTATATACAGTAGAGAGGCTATATACAGTAGAGAGGCTATATACAGTAGCGAGGCTATATACAGTAGAGAGGCTATATACAGTAGAGGCTATATACAGTAGCGAGGCTATATACAGTAGCGAGGCTATATACAGTAGAGGCTATATACAGTAGAGAGGCTATATACAGTAGAGAGGCTATATACAGTAGAGGCTATATACAGTAGCGAGGCTATATACAGTAGCGAGGCTATATACAGTAGAGAGGCTATATACAGTAGAGAGGCTATATACAGTAGAGAGGCTATATACAGTAGAGAGGCTATATACAGTAGCGAGGCTATAAAAGTAGCGAAGCTACATACAGACACTGGTTAGTCAGGTTGATTGAGGTAGTATGTACATGTAGGTATCGTTAAAGTGACTATGCATATATGATGAACAGAGAGTAGCAGAAGGGTAAAAAGAGGGGTTGGCGGGTGGTGGGACGCAATGCAGATAGCCCGGTTAGCCAATGTGCGGGAGCACTGTTTGGTCGGGCCAATTGAGGTAGTATATACATGAATGTATAGTTAAAGTGACTATGCATGTATGATGAACAGAGAGTAGCAGTAGCGTAAAAGAGGGGTTGGTGGGTGGTGGGACACAATGCAGATAGCCCGGTTAGCCAATGTGCGGGAGCACTGTTTGGTCGGGCCAATTGAGGTAGTATATACATGAATGTATAGTTAAAGTGACTATGCATGTATGATAAACAGAGAGTAGCAGCAGCTTAAAAAGAGGGGTTGGGGTGGGGGGGGCACACCATGCAAATAGTCCGGGTAGCCATTTGATTACCTGTTCAGGAGTCTTATGGCTTGGGGGTAAAAACTGTTGAGAAGCCTTCTTGTCCAAGACATGGCACTCCGGTACCGAGAACAGAGAGAACAGTCTATGACTGGGGTGGCTGGGGTCTTTGACAATTTTAGGGCCTTCCTCTGACACCGCCTGGTGTAGAGGTCCTGGATGGCAGGCAGCTTAGCCCCAGTGATGTACTTGGCCGTACGCACTACACCCTTTGTAGTGCCTTGCGGTCAGAGGCCGAGCAATTGCCGTACCAGGCAGTGATGCAAACAGTCAGGATGCTCTCGATATTGCAGCTGTAGAATCTTTTGAGTATCTCAGGACCCATACAAAATCTTTTTAGATTCCTGAGGGGAAATAGGCTTTGTCGTGCCCTCTTCACGACTGTCTTGGTGTGTTCGGACCATTCTAGTTTGTTGGTGATGTGGACACCAAGGAACTTGAAGCTCCCAACCTGCTCCACTTGTGTCTTCTGCAAACTTAATGATGGTGTTGGAGTCATGCCTGGCCATGCAGTCGTGGGTGAACAGGGAGTACAGGAGGGGACTGAGCACGCACCCCTGGGGAGCTCCAGTGTTGAGGATCAGCGTGGCAGATGTGTTGCTACCTACCCTCACCACCTGGGGGCGGCCCGTCAGGAAGTCCAGGATCCAGTTGCAGAGGGAGGTGTTTAGTTCCAGGATACTTAGCTTAGTGATGAACTTTGAGGGCAATATGGTGTTGAACGCTGAGCTGTAGTCAATGAATAGCATTCTCACATAAGTGTTCCTTTTGTCCAGGTGGGAAAGGGCAGTGTGGAGTACAATAGAGATTGTATCATCTGTGGATCTGTTTGGGCGGTATGCAAATTGGAATGGGTCTAGGGTTTCTGGGATAATGGTGTTGATGTGAGCCATTACCAACCTTTCAAAGTACTTCGTGGCTACGGACGTGAGTGCTACGGGTCTGTAGTCAT
Organism: Oncorhynchus mykiss; assembly: GCF_057628025.1. Taxonomy (NCBI): domain Eukaryota; kingdom Metazoa; phylum Chordata; class Actinopteri; order Salmoniformes; family Salmonidae; genus Oncorhynchus; species Oncorhynchus mykiss. The sequence continues at coordinate 43,780,927 of NC_143043.1, forward strand.
TTAGGCAGGTTGCCTTTGTCTTCTTGGGCACATGGACTATGGTGGTCTGCTTGTATCATGTTGGTATTACAGACTTAATCAGGGACATGTTGAAAATGTCAGGGACGACACCTGCCAGTTGGTCAGCACATGCCCGGAGCACCCGTCCTGGTAATCTGTCTGGCCCCTCAGCCTTGTGTATGTTGACCTGTTTAAAGGTCTTACTCACGTCGGCTACGGAGAGCGTGATCACACAGTCGTTCGGAACAGCTGATGCTCTCATGCATGCCTCAGTGTTGCTTGCCTCGAAGCGAGCATAGAAGTGATTGAGCTCATCTGGTAGGTTCGTGTCACTGGGCAGCTCGTGGCTGTGCTTAATAGTTTGCAAGCCCTGCCACATAAGACGAGCGTCGGAGCCGGTGTACTATGATTCAATCTTAGCCCTGTATTTGCCTGTTTGATGGTTCGTCGCAGGGCGACGTGTTTCAGGCCTTCGAGGCAGAGTTGCAAAGAAAAAGCCATATCTCAGACGGGCCAATAAAAAGTAAAGATTAAGATGGGCAAAATAACACAGACACTGGACAGAAGAACTCTGCCTAGAAGGCCAGCATCCCGGAGTCGCCTCTTCACTATTGACATTGAGACCGGTGTTTTGCGGGATACTATTTAATGAAGCTGCCAGTTGAGGACTTGTGAGGCATCTGTCTCTCAAAGTAGACACCCTAATATACTTGTCCTCTTGCTCAGTTGTGCACTGGGGCCTTCCACTCCTCTTTCTATTCTGGCTAGAGCCTGATTTTTTTTTGTGTGTGTGTGTGTGTACACACAGTACCAGTCAAAAGTTTGGACACCTAGTTATTCAAGGGTTTTTATTTATTTAGACTATTTTCTACATTGTAGAATAATATTGAAGACATCAAAACTATGAAATGACACATGGAATCATGTAGTAACCAAAAAAGTGTCAAACAAATTAAAATATATTTGAGATTCTTCAAATAGCCACCCTTTGCCTTGATGACAGCTTTGCACACACTTGGCATTCTCTCAACCTGCTTCACCTGGAATGATTTTCCAACAGTCTTGAATGAGTTCCCACATATGCTGAGCACTTGTCGGCTGCATTTCCTTCACTCTGCGGCGCGATTCATCCTAAACCATCTCTATTGGGTTGAGGTCGGGTGATTGTGGAGGCCAGGTCATCTGATGCAGCACTCCATCACTCTCCTTCTTGGTCAAATAGCCCTTACACAGCCTCGAGGTGTGTTGGGTCATTGTCCTGTTGAAAAACAAATGCTAGTCCCACTAAGCCCAAACCAGATGGGATGGTGTATCACTGCAGAATGCTGTGGTAGCCATGCTGGTTAAGTGTGCCTTGAATTCTAAATCAATCATGAGGGTGTCACCAGCAAAGCACCACCACACCATAACACCACCACCTCCATGCTTCACGGTGGGAACCACACATCCGTTCACCTACTCTGCGTCTCACAAAGACGGCGGTTGGAACCAAAATTCTCCAATTAGGACTCCAGACCAAAGGACTAATTTCCACCGGTCTAATGTCCATTGGTCGTGTTTCTTGGCCCAAGCAAGTCTCTTGTACTTATTGGTGTCCTTTAGTAGTTGTTTCTTTGCAGCAATTTGACCATGAAGGTCTGATTCACGCAGTCTCCTCTGAACAGTTGATGTTGAGATGTGTCTGTTACTTGAACTCTGTGAAGAATTTATTTGGGCTGCAATTTCTGAGTCTGGTAACTCTAATGAACGTATCCTCTGCAGTAGAGGTAACTCTGGTTCTTCCTTTCCTGTGGCTGTCCTCATGAGAGCCAGTTTCATCATAGCGCTTGATGGTTTTTGTGACTGCACTTGAAGAAACTTTCAGTTCTTAAAATTTTCCGTATTGACTGACCCTCATGTCTTAAAGTAATGATGGACTGTCGTTTCTCTTTGCTTATTTGAGCTGTTCTTGCCATTATATAGACTTGGTATTTTACCAGATAGGGCTATCCCCTGTATACCACCCCTACCCTGTCACAACACAACTGATTGGCTCAAACGCATGAAGAAGGAAATACATTTCACAAATGAACTTTTAAGAAGACACACCTGTTAATTGAAATGCATTCTAGGTGACTACCTCATGAAGCGGGTTAAAAGAAGTGTGCAAAGCTGTCATCATGGCAAAGGGTGGCTACTTTGAAGAATCTCAAATATAAAATATATTTTGATTTGTTTAGCACTTTTTGTTAATCTTCACTACATTTTTATTTTTTTTAACCTTTATTTAACTAGGCAAGTCAGTTAAGAACAAATTCTTATTTTCAATGACGGCCTAGGAACAGTGGGTTAACTGCCTGTTCAGGGGCAGAACGACAGATTTGTACCTTGTCAGCTCGGGGATTTGTACTTGCAACCTTTACTAGTCCAATGCTCTAACCACTAGGCTACGCTGGCGCCCCATGATTCCATATCTATAGTTTTGATGTCTTCTATTATTCTACAAAGTAGTAAAAATAAAGAAAAACCCTTGAATGAGTAGCTGTGTCCAAACCTTTGACGTGTGTGTCTACATATAATTTTTTAATTATATAATATTCCTTTTTTCAGGTAAACATCATTAACAAATAGTACATATATCTGAATTTCTAAATGTAACAAACATATAATAACTAACAAACACCAACAATGACAGTAAACAAACACGTACACAAGCAATAAGATTTATGCCTTCTTTCAGTTCTCTGCGCTTAATGTTCCATTACCTCCTAGACAGTGTTTCATTCATTACCCCTACCTGTGTTTCATCCATTACCCCTACCAGTGTTTCAATCATTACCCATGCCAGTGTTTCATTCATTACCCCAACCAGTGTTTCATTCATTACCCCTACCAGTGTTTCAATCATTACCCATGCCAGTGTTTCATTCATTACCCCTACCAGTGTTTCATCCATTACCCCTACCAGTGTTTCAATCATTACCCATGCCAGTGTTTCAATCATTACCCATGCCAGTGTTTCATTCATTACCCTTACCAGTGTTTCATTCATTACCCTTACCAGTGTTTCATTCATTACCCCAACCAGTGTTTCATTCATTACCCCTACATGTGTTTCATTCATTACCCCTACATGTGTTTTATTCATTACCCCTACATGTGTTTCATTCATTACCCCTGCCCGTGTTTCATTACCCCTGCCTGTCTTTCATTCATTACCCCTGCCCGTGTTTCATTCATTACCCCTGCCTGTTTCATTACCCCTGCCTGTGTTTCATTCATTACCCCTGCCCGTGTTTAATTCATTACCCCTGCTTGTGTTTCATTACCCCTGCCTGTGTTTCATTCCCCCTGCCCATTTTTATTTTCCTTTCATGCTTTTATTAATTTGACTGTCACAAAATGTGTGGTGTTAGTCTGTAAAATACAAGATACCCCTAACGTAGTATAGAGGCCCTACCACTATAAAACCAAATAACTATTTCGTACAAGGAAGCGACCAGGGTCCAGTTGACCCGTAGAGTCAAAGAATTTGTATATTGAAACTGTTTCCCTCTTAGCCTATGAAGATCTCCTTGTACCTAAGATATCTGACTCTTCCTCTGTCTCACTCTGTGTCCAGGTGTCTTCACAGTCTGTCCCGGTCAGTCCAGCAGTTGAGGACTAGTTTTCATGACCACGCAGTATGGAAACCCCTTATGAAGGTCTGTACTCTAGTATTACCCTCTACATCTCTATATAGTCACATCATGTTTGTGTAAGCTGCAGAGGAAATGGCCAATATTTGGGGCTATTATTAAGACTGAAGGTACTCTTCTCTCTCTGTGTGTAGTTGTTACAGAACGCTCCAGACGAAGTGCTGGTCATGGCCTCTTCTACACTATGCAATCTGCTGCTGGAGTTCTCCCCCAGCAAAGAGGTGAGACCGGCAGCAATACAACACTACTACTGTTACCTAGTAGCAGGCAGCAATACAACACTACTACTGTTACCTAGTAGCAGGCAGCAATACAACACTACTACTGTTACCTAGTGGTAGACAGCAAAACAACACTACTACTGTTACCTAGTGGTAGGCAGCATTACAACACTACTACTGTTACCTAGTGGTATGCAGCAATACAACACTACTACTGTTACCTAGTAGCAGGCAGCAATACAACACTACTACTGTTACCTAGTGGTAGGCAGCAATACAACACTACTACTGTTACCTAGTAGCAGGCAGCAATACAACACTACTACTGTTACCTAGTGGTAGGCAGCAATACAACACTACTACTGTTACCTAGTGGTAGGCAGCAATACAACACTACTACTGTTACCTAGTGGTAGGCAGCAATACAACACTACTACTGTTACCTAGTGGTAGGCAGCAATACAACACTATTACTTTTACCTAGTGGTAGGCAGCAATACAACACTACTACTGTTACCTAGTGGTATGCAGCAATACAACACTACTACTGTTACCTAGTAGCAGGCAGCAATACAACACTACTACTGTTACCTAGTGGTAGGCAGCAATACAACACTCCTACTGTTACCTAGTGGTAGGCAGCAATACAACACTACTACTGTTACCTAGACCACTACATGATTGGTCAACAAACTCAACTCAGTAAAATTTGCTTGACTTTTTATGAGTAAATATTAGCTGTCAGGTTGTATATTTGCCGTGTATCTTGACCAGTGGGAGTAAGTGTATGTGTTTTGTGTATGTCTGCAGCCTATCCTGGAGTCAGGGGTGGTAGAGTTACTGTGCAGTCTGACCCAGAGTGACAGTCCAGCCCTGAGGGTCAACGGCATTTGGGCTCTCATGGTGAGTCCCCACTTTACCCCCTCTCTGTCTTGCTCTGCTCGCCCACTTTACCTCAACAAAAGGTTGCATAACCAAACTTCCCAGGTTTCTTAGCGATCTTGGCTGGAGAGAACAAGCAGTGAGGGAACGCTTCAGCTGACAATCTTCCAACCAGAGCTTTGGTAGTGTCTGTCATTTTGCAACCCTAGTTTAGAAGGTGTCTGTCTAACCTACACCCTTTTTGTTGTTTGTTTGTGTGTTTGTTTGTTTGTTTGTTTGTTTGTGTTTAGAACATGGCGTTCCAGGCAGACCAGAAGGTGAAAGGGGAGATTGTGAGAGCTTTGGGGACGGAGCAGCTTTTCCGTCTGCTCTCTGACCCGGACACTAACGTCCTGATGAAGACCTTGGGCCTGTTACGGAACCTGCTCTCCACACGACCTGTAAGACAGACAGACAGACAGACAGACAGACAGACAGACAGACAGACAGACAGACAGACAGACAGACAGACAGACAGACAGACAGACAGACAGACAGACAGACAGACAGACACAACACAACACACAGCTCTCCAAAGTCCTGTAAAGACAAAAACTCTTTCTCTCTCTCTCAGCACATAGACCAGATCATGAGTTCCCATGGGAAGCAGATCATGCAGGCAGTCACTCTGATCCTGGAGGGGGAACACAGCATTGAGGTCAAGGAGCAGGTAGGACCCCCTCAACATACTGCAGGACCCCCTCAACATACTGTAGGACCCCCTCAACATACTGTAGGACCCCCTCAACATACTGTAGGTCAAGGAGCAGGTAGGACCCCCTCAACATACTGTAGGACCCCCTCAACATACTGTAGGTCAAGGAGCAGGTAGGACCCCCTCAACATACTGCAGGACCCCCTCAACATACTGTAGGGCCCCCTCAACATACTGTAGGACCCCCTCAACATACTGTAGGTCAAGGAGCAGGTAGGACCCCCTCAACATACTGTAGGACCCCCTCAACATATTGTAGGACCCCCTCAACATACTGTAGGACCCCCTCAACATACTGTAGGACCCCCTCAACATACTGCAGGACCCCCTCAACATACTGTAGGACCCCCTCAACATACTGTAGGGCCCCCTCAACATACTGCAGGACCCCGTCAACATATTGCAGGACCCCATCAACATACTGCAGGACCCCCTCAACATACTGCAGGACCCCCTCAACATACTGTAGGACCCCCTCAACATACTGTAGGACCCCCTCAACATACTGCAGGACCCCCTCAACATACTGTAGGACCCCCTCAACATACTGTAGGACCCCCTCAACATATTGTAGGTCCCCCTCAACATATTGCAGGACCCCTCAACATACTGTAGGACCCCCTCAACATACTGCAGGACCCCCTCAACATACTGTAGGACCCCCTCAACATACTGTAGGACCCCCTCAACATACTGCAGGACACCCTCAACATACTGTAGGACCCCCTCAACATACTGTAGGTCAAGGAGCAGGTAGGACCCCCTCAACATACTGTAGGACCCCCTCAACATACTGCAGGACCCCCCTCAACATACTGTAGGTCAAGGAGCAGGTAGGACCCCCTCAACATACTGTAGGACCCCCTCAAAATACTGTAGGTCAAGGAGCAGGTAGTACCCCCTCAACGTACTGTAGGTCAAGGAGCAGGTAGGACCCCCTAAACATACTGTAGGACCCCCCTCAACATACTGTAGGACCCCCTCAACATACTTCAGGACCCCCTCAACATACTGCAGGACCCCCTCAACATACTGCAGGACCCCCTCAACATACTGTAGGACCCCCTCAACATACTGCAGGACCCCCTCAACATACTGCAGGACCCCCTCAACATACTGTAGGACCCCCTCAACATACTGTAGGACACCCTCAACATACTGCAGGACACCCTCAACATACTGTAGGACCCCCTCAACATACTGTAGGACCCCCTCAACATATTGTAGGACCCCCTCAACATACTGCAGGACCCCCTCAACATACTGTAGGACCCCCTCAACATACTGTAGGACCCCCCTCAACATACTGTAGGACCTCCTCAACATACTGTAGGACCCCCTCAACATACTGTACGACCCCCTCAACATACTGTAGGTCAAGGAGCAGGTAGGACCCCCTCAACATACTGCAGGACCCCCTCAACATACTGTAGGGCCCCCTCAACATACTGTAGGGCCCCCTCAACATACTGTCGGTCAAGGAGCAGGTAGGACCCCCTCAACATACTGTAGGACCCCCTCAACATACTGTAGGTCAAGGAGCAGGTAGGACCCCCTCAACGTACAGTAGGTCAAGGAGCAGGTAGGACCCCCTAAACATACTGTAGGACCCCCCTCAACATACTGTAGGACCCCCTCAACATACTGTAGGACCCCCTCAACATACTGTAGGACCCCCTCAACATACTGTAGGACCCCCTCAACATACTGTAGGGCCCCCTCAACATACTGTAGGACCCCCTCAACATACTGTAGGACCCCCTCAACATACTGTAGGACCCCCTCAACATACTGTAGGACCCCCTCAACATACTGTAGGACCCCCTCAACATACTGTAGGACCCCCTCAACATACTGTAGGGCCCCCTCAACATACTGTAGGGCCCCCTCAACATACTGTAGGACCCCCTCAACATACTGTAGGACCCCCTCAACATACTGTAGGACCCCCTCAACATACTGTAGGACCCCCCTCAACATACTGTAGGACCCCCTCAACATACTGTAGGGCCCCCTCAACATACTGTAGGACCCCCTCAACATACTGTATGTCAAGGAGCAGGTAGGACCCCCTCAACATACTGCAGGACCCCCTCAACATACTGCAGGACCCCCTCAACATACTGTAGGACCCCCCTCAACATACTGTAGGACCCCCTCAACATACTGCAGGACCCCCTCAACATACTGCAGGACCCCCTCAACATACTGTAGGTCAAGGAGCAGGTAGGACCCCCTCAACATACTGTAGGACCCCCTCAAAATACTGTAGGTCAAGGAGCAGGTAGTACCCCCTCAACGTACTGTAGGTCAAGGAGCAGGTAGGACCCCCTAAACATACTGTAGGACCCCCCTCAACATACTGTAGGACCCCCTCAACATACTTCAGGACCCCCTCAACATACTGCAGGACCCCCTCAACATACTGCAGGACCCCCCTCAACATACTGTAGGACCCCCTCAACATACTGCAGGACCCCCTCAACATACTGCAGGACCCCCTCAACATACTGTAGGACCCCCTCAACATACTGTAGGACACCCTCAACATACTGCAGGACACCCTCAACATACTGTAGGACCCCCTCAACATACTGTAGGACCCCCTCAACATATTGTAGGACCCCCTCAACATACTGCAGGACCCCCTCAACATACTGTAGGACCCCCTCAACATACTGTAGGACCCCCCTCAACATACTGTAGGACCTCCTCAACATACTGTAGGACCCCCTCAACATACTGTACGACCCCCTCAACATACTGTAGGTCAAGGAGCAGGTAGGACCCCCTCAACATACTGCAGGACCCCCTCAACATACTGTAGGGCCCCCTCAACATACTGTAGGGCCCCCTCAACATACTGTCGGTCAAGGAGCAGGTAGGACCCCCTCAACATACTGTAGGACCCCCTCAACATACTGTAGGTCAAGGAGCAGGTAGGACCCCCTCAACGTACAGTAGGTCAAGGAGCAGGTAGGACCCCCTAAACATACTGTAGGACCCCCCTCAACATACTGTAGGACCCCCTCAACATACTGTAGGACCCCCTCAACATACTGTAGGACCCCCTCAACATACTGTAGGACCCCCTCAACATACTGTAGGGCCCCCTCAACATACTGTAGGACCCCCTCAACATACTGTAGGACCCCCTCAACATACTGTAGGACCCCCTCAACATACTGTAGGACCCCCTCAACATACTGTAGGACCCCCTCAACATACTGTAGGACCCCCTCAACATACTGTAGGGCCCCCTCAACATACTGTAGGGCCCCCTCAACATACTGTAGGACCCCCTCAACATACTGTAGGACCCCCTCAACATACTGTAGGACCCCCTCAACATACTGTAGGACCCCCCTCAACATACTGTAGGACCCCCTCAACATACTGTAGGGCCCCCTCAACATACTGTAGGACCCCCTCAACATACTGTATGTCAAGGAGCAGGTAGGACCCCCTCAACATACTGCAGGACCCCCTCAACATACTGCAGGACCCCCTCAACATACTGTAGGACCCCCCTCAACATACTGTAGGACCCCCTCAACATACTGCAGGACCCCCTCAACATACTGCAGGACCCCCTCAACATACTGTAGGTCAAGGAGCAGGTAGGACCCCCTCAACATACTGCAGGACCCCCTCAACATACTGTAGGACCCCCTCAACATACTGTAGGACCCCCTCAACATACTGCAGGACCCCCTCAACATACTGTAGGACCCCCTCAACATACTGCAGGACCCCCTCAACATACTGCAGGACCCCCTCAACATACTGCAGGACCCCCTCAACATACTGCAGTACCCCCTCAACATACTGTAGGACCCCCCTCAACATACTGTAGGACCCCCTCAACATACTGTAGGACCCCCCTCAACATACTGTAGGACCCCCTCAACATACTGTAGGTCAAGGAGCAGGTAGGACGCCCTCAACATACTGCAGGACCCCCTCAACATACTGTAGGACCCCCCTCAACATACTGTAGGACTAGGACCCCCTCAACATACTATAGGACCCCCTCAACATACTGTAGGTCAAGGAGCAGGTAGGACCCCCCTCAACATACTGTAGGTCCCCCTCAACATACTGTAGGACTAGGACCCCCTCAACATACTGTAGGACCCCCTCAACATACTGTAGGTCAGAACACCAGTATCACTGTGGTCGGGTTCCCCTGCTCAGACATTGCATGCATGAACCAATGATTGCGTAACAGATTGCTGTAAGCAGATTACTGTAACATATGATGTGGTTAGCTGGTACGTAAAATACCTATCCAGGTGGTGTACGATCTGGCATGCGTCAGCTACGCCTGGGCAGGGGAACACAACCTTTAACTGCTCTCTATATTTCAGACACTCTGCATCCTAGCCAATATTGCCGATGGCAACACAGCCAAGGAACTCATCATGACCAATGACGACATCCTCCAGAAAATCAAATATTACATGGTAGAATCTCTTCCCTCCATGATCCACTGTAGCAATAATTAATAGTAAAATATAGGTTTGTTCTCAGGTTCACTGAACTCTCTGTTGCCAACCTTGATATATGTATCCACGTGGGGTAATGTTTATTTAGAACGAGTTTCACCGTCTCTTTACATACAGTGCCAGTCAAACATTTGGACACACCTACTCATTCAAGGGTTATTCTTGATCTTTGCTATGTTCTACAATGTCGAATAAGTGAAGACATCAAAACTATGAAATAACACATATGGAATCATGTAGTAACCAAAAAAAGTGTTAAACTAATGAAAATATATTTTAGATTTGAGATTATTCAAAGTAGCCATCCTTTGCCTTAATGACACACTCTTGGCATTATCTCACCCAGCACCACCAGGAATGCTTTTCCAACAGTCTTGAAGGAGTTCCCACATATGCTGAGCACTTTTGGCTGCTTTTCCTTCACTCTGCGGTCCAACTCATCCCAAACCATCTCAATTGGGTTGAGGACAGGTGATTGTGGAGGCCAGGTCTTCTGATGCAGCACTCCATTACTGTCCTTCTTGGTAAAATAGCCTTTACACAACCTGGAGGTGTGTTGAGTCATTGTTCTGTTGAAAAACAAATGATAGTCCCACTAAGCGCAAACCAGATGGGATGGTGTATCGCTGCAGAATGCTGTGGTAGCCATGCTGGTTAAGTGTGCCTTGAATTCTAAATAAATCATGAAGGTGTCACCAGCAAAGCACCATCACACCACCTCCATGCTTCACGGTGGGAACCACACATCCGTTCACCTACTCTGCGTCTCACAAAGACACAGCAGTTGGAACCAAAAATCTCAAATTTGGACTCATCCTACCAAAGGACAGATTTCCACTGGTCTAATGTCCATTGCTCATGTTTTTTGGCCCAAACAAGTATTTTCTTATTGGTGTCCTTTAGTAGAGGTTTCTTTGCAGCAATTCGACCATGAAGGCCTGATTCACGCAGTCTCCTCTGAACAGTTGATGTTGAGATGTGTTTGTTACTTGAACTCTGTGAAGCATTTATTTGGGCTGCAATCTGAGGTGCAGTTAACTCTAATGAACTTATCCTCTGCAGCAGAGGTAACTCTGGGTCTTCCTTTCCTGTGGCTGTCCTCATGAGAGCCAGTTTCATTATAGTACTTGATGGTTTTTGCAACTGCACTTGAAGAAACTTTCAAAGTTCTTGACATTTTAAGGATTGACTGACCCTCATGTCTTAAAGTAATGATGGACTGTCGTTTCTCTTTGCTTATTTGAACGGTTCTTACCATAATATGGACTTTTACCAAATAGGGCTATCTTCTGTATACCCCCCCCCCTACCTTGTCACAACACAACTGATTGTTCAACAAATTAACTTCTAAGAGGGCACACCTGTTAATTTAAATGCATTCCAGGTGACTGCCTCATGAAGCTGGTTGAGAGAATGCCAAGAGTGCTGCAAAGCTGTCATCAAGGCAAAGGGTGTCTCCTTTGAAGAATCTCAAATATATTGTGATTTGTTTAACACTTTTTTGTGGGTACTACATGATTCCATATGTGTTATTTAATCATTTTGACGTCTTCACTATTCTACGATGTGGATAATATTTATTTTTTTAATTAAGAAAAATCCTTGAATGAGTAGGTGTGTCAACTTGACTGGTACTGTATATGATTGACACATCTAAACCAAATACTGAGAACAGTTCTCTGTGGTGTCCTCTCAGGGTCACTCTAATGCGAAGCTCCAGCTGGCAGCAACATTCTGTATCTCCAACCTGATCTGGAATGAGGAGGGCAGTGAGGCCGATGCCATGCCAGGTTGTTACATGCTGGTGGGGGGGGGACTACCTGGGGGTTAGCTAGGAAAGGGCTAGTGGTTCTTGTGGATGTAGTGGTAAAGATTGTGGATCAAGTTAATACAAATCTGAACCGCAGTGCAGATGAAGCACGGTCTGTAACATACACTAATGTATTTACGCTCCATTACATCCCTGGTTTTCATCTGTGATTCCACTCAACATTCCACAAGCTCCGTTGTTATGTAATGTTCAATGCTTTACTGTTGGACTTGGTCTCTGCCTCCGGGTCCAACATCATCCCCTCTAACCTTCCTACGTCGGTGTCTCTGTTCTCAGGCTGCCAGGAGCGTCAGGACAAGCTGAGGGAGTTGGGCTTTGTAGACATTCTGCACAAACTCACCCAGGCCTTAGACCCCAACCTCTGTGAAAGGTGTGACACACACACACACACACGTGCGCGCTCATTATGTTATAGGATAGTGTACTGACTCTCTCCGTCTCTCTCAGGGCGAAAACAGCGATGCAGCATTATCTGGCGTGACCCCACGGGGGCAGTCTCAGATGTTGTTTCCCCTAACAACACAACTAACAAACCAACCGCCTGCCAGGAGGAGACCTGCCAGGAGGAGACCTGCCTCCTTGCTGCCATTGTTTTGTTCTGATCTCCTTCACTTTAATCTTCCGTTTTTGTTTGGTTGCACAAAGACACCTTTTGAGCTGCAGAGGCAGAGTCCCCTTCCACCTCATCACCCCAATACTGACCTCCATCCCAGCCGGAGACTTTAAGACTCGGTTGGATGGGGAAACGAGTGTTCGCTGCTCACCAACTGGGGGTAGGTTTCATTATTATTATTATTTTTTTATGCAAAGAGGTGAAGATTTTGTTTTTGTTTCTTGGACTTGATGTGAAGGAAGAAAGGATTAGTAATGTGCAGCACAGCAGCCAGCCATCGCAGCACATCGCCACCTTGTGGCCAGGAGGCCTAGGTGCTTTTGGACTCGTTATGGAGGAGATGGACAGAAAGACGTCACAGAGCCGGACTGAAGGTTCTGACGGACTAAAGGTTCTGACGGACTGAAGGTTCTGAAGGACTGAAGGTTCTGACGGACTGAAGGTTCTGAAGGACTAAAGGTTCTGAAGGACTAAAGGTTCTGACGGACTAAAGGTTCTGAAGGACTAAAGGTTCTGATGGACTAAAGGTGCTGACGGACTAAAGGTTCTGATGGACTAAAGGTTCTGACGGAGAGGGCAGGGTTGTGGGAGCATCACTTCCTCTTGCTTTAATTTAGCTAATTATTGATTATTGATATTACTATTATTATTATTTGAATGGCTTTATGTCACGAGAGGACACGTTTGGGTAAAAAAGACTGTTAATTTTGAAATGTGTGGTGATTTCTTTTTTTGTGTGCATACATACCTCGTAAATATATATAAACATATAAATATATTTTGGGGATTTTTCATCTCTTTGTTTTCTTCCTGTTTCTGATCCTGGTTCCAACAGGAAGTAGGGTGTGTGTTTCTATGGTGTGAACAGAGCAACAATGGGAGGATCCTGTGGTCAATAAAATATTTACAAATGTTTTAAACCTTTTATTTAACTAGACAAGTCAGTTAAGAACAAATTCTTATTTACAATGACAGCCTAGGAACACGGGCAGAACGACAGAGTTTTACCTGGTCAGCTCGGGTTACTGGCCCAACGCTCTAACCACTAGGCTGCCTGCCGCACCCCATAATGGTAGTAGATGGACTGGACCCAGATTAATCTTAGTCCTGGACTAAAAAGCACTTTCAATGGTGAATCACCATGGAGCATAATTCTTAGTCTAGGATTAGGCTTAACCTGTATCTGGGTAAACCGGCCGTAGAGGGTCACTATACTGTCAGTGACTCTGAACCGGCCTGTAGAGGGTCACTATAGTGTCAGTGACTCTGAACCGGCCTGTAGAGGGTCACTATAGTGTCAGTGACTCTGAACCGGCCCGTAGAGGGTCACTATAGTGTCAGTGGGTGACTCTGAACCGGCCCGTAGAGGGTCACTATAGTGTCAGTGAGTGACTCTGAACCGGCCTGTAGAGGGTCACTATAGTGTCAGTGGGTGACTCTGAACCGGACGTAGAGGGTCACTATAGTGTCAGTGGGTGACTCTGAACCGGACGTAGAGGGTCACTATAGTGTCAGCGGGTGACTCTGAACCGGCCTTAGAGGGTCACTATAGTGTCAGTGAGTGACTCTGAACCGGCCTGTAGAGGGTCACTATAGTGTCAGTGACTCTGAACCGGCCTGTAGAGGGTCACTATAGTGTCAGTGAGTGACTCTGAACCGGCCCGTAGAGGGTCACTATAGTGTCAGTGAGTGACTCTGAACCTTCCCGTAGAGGGTCACTATATTGTCAGTGGGTGACTCTGAACCGGCCGTAGAGGGTCACTATAGTGTCAGTGGCTCTGACACTCTCTAGTCTGTTACCTTTCAGGAGGCTCTAAGATGGATCCATAACAAGATAAAATGTTAAATGTTCTTTACTTTTAGCCGTTTGGTTTGTTCCCCTCAGAATCGTCTAAACTTTTCCTCTCCCTGACATTTCAAACCTCACTGAAGCTCTGATGGAATGAATCTTACCATTTTGAAAGATATGCAGACCTGAAAGATGGACTTGGTCAGTGAGTACTGTCTTTTTTTGTCCTCGGACAAGGTGGAGGTACAGCAAAGTTGTTTATCAATGTGGGGCAGGTGAAAAACGAGTCCCAGGTGTGACAACTGAACGTGTGCATCAGTTGGAGGTTCACTGGTTACAAGGCTATTACCCTGGTTGATTAAATCAACTTGGAATTGGGACGTGAAACCACTGAACATCACATCACAGACAAAGAGTCGGGTACAAAACATTACAGAAGCGTGGATCTTATAAAACAACACTTTGTTTATTGTTGTATCGTGTTTCTGGTAAAGTTGGTAAGAGTTAATAAAATACATCTTAAGCCTGTCCAAACCTCTGGCAGCACAGTAAGCCCACCCTCCTCTCCCCTCGTTCTGAAACAAGCACATTCCTCATGCAGTTAGCTGTGACGAGCATTAACATCTTGACCCCTGACCTGCACCCTTTGTGTGCCTCTCCTCCAACACATCTTCACGCATCCTCATCCCCAGCCTCATCCTCAGTCTCATCCTCACCCCGTTACAGAAAATAGAAACCAGTATCTCAATCTGACTGTGCCCCCCAAAACAACTCTAGTGCACCTAGTACACCGAGCACCAGACAATGCTAGTACAATTAGTCCTCTGACCACTTCAGCAATGTCTGAGCCTTGTCTTTGTAGGATAAACCTGTGTCATCCAGAGGTTGACACTTAAACATGGGATGCAGATGATGCTGCGGACATGGCAGGTGTGTATGTGCGTGCGCGTGTGTGCGCCCGTGCGTGCTTCAGTGGAGGCTGCTGAGGCGAGGACGGCTCATCATAATGGCTTGAATTGAGTTTAATGGATGGAATGGAGTGAATGGAACGGTATAAAATGTGTTTGATTCCATTTATGCCATTCCAGCCATTATTAGCCATCCTCCCCTCAGCAGCCTCCACTGGTGTGCTTGTGTTGGTGCGTGTGGGCTTGATATGACGCTGAGATGTCTCTGGTTGAACAGGCAATGGACGAAAAAAGGCCAGAACACCCGAATCCAACAGGAGATTTTAACACACATTCTACATCAAATAAATGCCTTTCAAAATGAAAGTGATGGTCAATGGCTTAATGGTCAACGGTAAATCACAACATAATCACCAGGTGTGGATGATATGATGTATACGACTAGCAGTGTGTGTGTTTTCCAAGGAGAAGGCACGAATGGCTGGATGCCTAAAAGCTGGAGTTGATGTGGGAACTCATTCAATGTACAGTCTGGTTGTCACTCATAGACCTACTGTATATTCCACTCACCCACCCGTATGCATGGCTTCTTAAACCTAAACCTGGCCTCTGTGGCACACCGGCTCCCTCCCTTCTACCTCCAGACCTACTGCGGTGTTTGTCTTCATGTTTTGGTTGGTTCCATGTGTTTTGTAAGTTCACTGATTGTCTTGTGTTGAATATGGCCACTTGTTTGGAGGGAGAACTGATTGTGTGTGTAGGCTGGATTGAGACTTATAGGATGTCACATAATGTAAGACCACAGTGTGTGTGTGTGTGTGTGTTCTTTGTGGAGATGTATGTAACAAATCACCCCCAGATAACAAGTAGCAGAGAAACTCTGAAGAAACATTAAGTTGAAGTTAAATGAACTCCTCATTTGAAGTCAGCCGTGGTTGATATTCAAGCAATAGATGTTAGTATAATTTTGAAACCACACAACAGAGGTTGAACTAGAGTTTACATTCCCAGTCCTATGTACTGTCTGTGATGTCATGAAGGGGTGGTTGGTTGGGAACATTTGGCCAGAAGAGGAGTAGGGATGCACATTTCACTTCTTACATCATGAAGTCCATAGATGAGGAGGATGTGTTGCTTTAACATGACCAGAGTACCTGATCAGAGTACTGTTAGAACTGGTGTCTTGCTACTGTCCTGGTGGGGTATTTTTCAGTGATGCTATTGGTTTCCACCTATAGTCATTTTGATCTCTGTCTGCCTGTCTGTCTCACAGGTTCAATGTTGCATTCTGGACGAGCGGGCTACGTACTCTCCTCTCTTCTCTTCATTCTGTCTCTGCTGTTTCTTCTTGCATGTAATCTGCCTCTCTGTCACAGAGCTGGCCCTTCCTCATCCATGTAGCTGATGTGCTCCATCATCTGGGAGCGTCTCTCCCCCCTCTCTCCTCCCCTCTCCTGCATCTCCAGCGCCAGGTGTCCTGCCTCCAGCCTGGTGCCCCCCTGCGTCTCCCCCCTCAGAGAGTCCAGGGAGAACGGGCCCAGGGAGAGGGTCGAGGGGTAAGGAGAGGGGAGGGGAGGGATGAGGGGAGTGGAGTAGGAAGAGGGGAAGACCAACTTCAGCTTATGGTCTCCAGGTGAGGAGCTGAGTGACGGAGGAGCGGAGCAATGGGAGGAAGGCGGGGGCGTGTTGTCCTGGGAGGGGGGCGGGGGGAGCAGGCCCCTGCTGTGGCTGCCAGATCGTGAGTGATGGGGACCCTGGCAGGGAGAGCAGGAGGGGGAGGAGGAGAGGGACAAGGAGAAAGAGAGGGAGGGGGACATGGTGCCAGAGGCTAGGGTACATCTGTCCTGGGCAGAGGGAAGGAAACTGTTGCTAGAGGTGGTGTGGTTGGAGAGGTGGGGTGACCCCCTCATGTCTTCTGTCCCAGGGGAAGGGGGGTTGGAGTGGGGTAAGTCCTTAGAACTTCTCTCTGGGGAGATTGGAGCCTGGGTCTGGGCTGGAGGCCTCTGTGGAGGGGGGGTTGGGAGGAGGCAACTTGGCAAGTCCACGTTCCCCGTGTCAGCACTGTCCAATAGTGAGCAGGACTGCGTTCGTTGGGGGTGGGGCGACGGGGAGCAGGGCGGGGCTGGAGGTGGGACCACCAGAGGTGTGTTGGAGGACGGTTTGTTGGCACTGCTGGGGGGTGGAGTCAGGTTGGGCGTTATGGCTGTCAGGATTGGCTGAGGCGCCACAAGGAGCAGGGGCCGGAGCAGGCGGGTCATTTCCTTTAGCTCCTGGCTGAGATGAGAGACTTGCTGGGAGAGAGTGCTCATCTGTGGACAAGACGGACAGACACTTGAGAGTTAGGTGTTTTACGTGTTATGTTACTGTGTGTTTATGTTGTAAGATTCATGGATTATAGGATACCGAACTACAACCTCTCACCTCGTCACTCAGCTTAGAAACACTCTGCTTGATATCTGACTGCTCCAGGATCCCTACACACACACACACACACACACACACACACACACACACACACACACACACACACACACACACACACACACACACACACACACACACACACACACACACACACACACAGAGATGTAAGTTCCTTGTTAAAATATGTGTTGGAGAGTGAGAGCAGCAACAGACTAGTGGGGAGACGATTGTATTTGTATTTATTATAGATCCCCATTAGTTCCTGCCAAGGCAGCAGCTACTCTTCTTGGGGTTTATTATGGATCCCCATTAGTTCCTGCCAAGGCAGCAGCTACTCTTCCTGGGGTTTATTATGGATCCCCATTAGTTCCTGCCAAGGCAGCAGCTACTCTTCCTGGGGTTTATTATAGATCCCCATTAGTTCCTGCCAAGGCAGCAGCTACTCTTCCTGAGGTTTATTATGGATCCCCATTAGTTCCTGCCAAGGCAGCAGCTACTCTTCCTGGGGTTTATTATGGATCCCCATTAGTTCCTGCCAAGGCAGCGGCTACTCTTCCTGGGGTTTATTATAGATCCCCATTAGTTCCTGCCAAGGCAGCAGCTACTCTTCTTGGGGTTTATTATGGATCCCCATTAGTTCCTGCCAAGGCAGCAGCTACTCTTCCTGGGGTTTATTATAGATCCCCATTAGTTCCTGCCAAGGCAGCAGCTACTCTTCCTGGGGTTTATTATAGATCCCCATTAGTTCCTGCCAAGGCAGCAGCTACTCTTCCTGGGGTTTATTATAGATCCCCATTAGTTCCTGCCAAGGCAGCAGCTACTCTTCTTGGGGTTTATTATGAATCCCCATTAGTTCCTGCCAAGGCAGCAGCTACTCTTCTTGGGGTTTATTATGGATCCCCATTAGTTCCTGCCAAGGCAGCAGCTACTCTTCTTGGGGTTTATTATGGATCCCCATTAGTTCCTGCCAAGGCATCAGCTACTCTTCTTGGGGTTTATTATGGATCCCCATTAGTTCCTGCCAAGGCAGCAGCTACTCTTCTTGGGGTTTATTATGGATCCCCATTAGTTCCTGCCAAGGCAGCAGCTACTCTTCTTGGGGTTTATTATGGATCCCCATTAGTTCCTGCCAAGGCAGCAGCTACTCTTCTTGGGGTTTATTATGGATCCCCATTAGTTCCTGCCAAGGCAGCAGCTACTCTTCCTGGGGTTTATTATGGATCCCCATTAGTTCCTGCCAAGGCAGCAGCTACTCATCTTGGGGTTTATTATGGATCCCCATTAGTTCCTGCCAAGGCAGCAGCTACTCTTCTTGGGGTTTATTATAGATCCCCATTAGTTCCTGCCAAGGCAGCAGCAACTCTTCCTGGGGTTTATTATGGATCCCCATTAGTTCCTGCCAAGGTAGCAGCTACTCTTCTTGGGGTTTATTATGGATCCCCATTAGTTCCTGCCAAGGCAGCAGCTACTCTTCTTGGGGTTTATTATGGATCCCCATTAGTTCCTGCCAAGGCAGCAGCTACTCTTCTTGGGGTTTATTATGGATCCCCATTAGTTCCTGCCAAGGCACCAGCTACTCTTCTTGGGGTTTATTACGGATCCCCACTAGCCAAGGCAGCAGCTACTGTTCCTGGGGTTTATTATGGATCCCCATTAGTTCCTGCCAAGGCAGCAGCTACTCTTCTTGGGGTTTATTATGGATCCCCATTAGTTCCTGCCAAGGCAGCAGCTACTCTTCTTGGGGTTTATTATGGATCCCCATTAGTTCCTGCCAAGGCAGCAGCTACTCTTCTTGGGGTTTATTATGGATCCCCATTAGTTCCTGCCAAGGCAGCAGCTACTCTTCTTGGGGTTTATTACGGATCCCCACTAGCCAAAGCAGCAGCTACTCTTCCTGGGGTTTATTATGGATCCCCATTAGTTCCTGCCAAGGCAGCAGCTACTCTTCTTGGGGTTTATTATGGATCCCCATTAGTTCCTGCCAAGGCAGCAGCTACTCTTCTTGGGGTTTATTATGGATCCCCATTAGTTCCTGCCAAGGCAGCAGCTACTCTTCTTGGGGTTTATTATGGATCCCCATTAGTTCCTGCCAAGGCAGCAGCTACTCTTCTTGGGGTTTATTATGGATCCCCATTAGTTCCTGCCAAGGCAGCAGCTACTCTTCTTGGGGTTTATTATGGATCCCCATTAGTTCCTGCCAAGGCAGCAGCTACTCTTCTTGGGGTTTATTATGGATCCCCATTAGTTCCTGCCAAGGCAGCAGCTACTCTTCCTGGGGTTTATTATGGATCCCCATTAGTTCCTGCCAAGGCAGCGGCTACTCTTCCTGGGGTTTATTATGGATCCCCATTAGTTCCTGCCAAGGCAGCAGCTACTCTTCTTGGGGTTTATTATGGATCCCCATTAGTTCCTGCCAAGGCAGCAGCTACTCTTCTTGGGGTTTATTATAGATCCCCATTAGTTCCTGCCAAGGCAGCAGCTACTCTTCTTGGGGTTTATTATGGATCCCCATTAGTTCCTGCCAAGGCAGCAGCTACTCTTCCTGGGGTTCATTATGAATCCCCATTAGTTCCTGCCAAGGCAGGAGCTACTCTTCCTGGGGTTTATTATGGATCCCCATTAGTTCCTGCCAAGGCAGCAGCTACTCTTCCTGGGGTTTATTATGGATCCCCATTAGTTCCTGCCAAGGCAGCAGCTACTCTTCCTGGGGTTTATTATGGATCCTCATTAGTTCCTGCCAAGGCAGCGGCTACTCTTCCTGGGGTTTATTATGGATCCCCATTAGTTCCTGCCAAGGCAGCGGCTACTCTTCCTGGGGTTTATTATAGATCCCCATTAGTTCCTGCCAAGGCAGCAGCTACTCTTCTTGGGGTTTATTATGGATCCCCATTAGTTCCTGCCAAGGCAGCAGCTACTCTTCCTGGGGTTTATTATAGATCCCCATTAGTTCCTGCCAAGGCAGCAGCTACTCTTCTTGGGGTTTATTATGGATCCCCATTAGTTCCTGCCAAGGCAGCAGCTACTCTTCTTGGGGTTTATTATGGATCCCCATTAGTTCCTGCCAAGGCAGCAGCTACTCTTCTTGGGGTTTATTATGGATCCCCATTGGTTCCTGCCAAGGCAGCGGCTACTCTTCCTGGGGTTTATTATGGATCCCCATTAGTTCCTGCCAAGGCAGCAGCTACTCTTCTTGGGGTTTATTACGGATCCCCACTAGCCAAGGCAGCAGCTACTCTTCCTGGGGTTTATTATGGATCCCCATTAGTTCCTGCCAAGGCAGCAGCTACTCTTCTTGGGGTTTATTATGGATCCCCATTAGTTCCTGCCAAGGCAGCAGCTACTCTTCTTGGGGTTTATTATGGATCCCCATTAGTTCCTGCCAAGGCAGCAGCTACTCTTCTTGGGGTTTATTATGGATCCCCATTAGTTCCTGCCAAGGCAGCAGCTACTCTTCTTGGGGTTTATTATGGATCCCCATTAGTTCCTGCCAAGGCAGCAGCTACTCTTCTTGGGGTTTATTACGGATCCCCACTAGCCAAGGCAGCAGCTACTCTTCCTGGGGTTTATTATGGATCCCCATTAGTTCCTGCCAAGGCAGCAGCTACTCTTCTTGGGGTTTATTATGGATCCCCATTAGTTCCTGCCAAGGCAGCAGCTACTCTTCCTGGGGTTTATTATGGATCCCCATTAGTTCCTGCCAAGGCAGCAGCTACTCTTCTTGGGGTTTATTATGGATCCCCATTAGTTCCTGCCAAGGCAGCAGCTACTCTTATTGTAGTCCAGCTAAATTAAGGCATTTTAAAAACATTACAATACATTCACAACAGATGTCACAACATATCAAGTGTGTGCCCTCAGGCCCCTTCTCTATTACCACATATCTACGACACAAAATCCATTTGTACGTGTGTGTGTGCCTGTTTGTGTTGCTTCACAGTCCTCCACTGATCCAGTATTTTTATCTGTTTTTAAAACAAATTTTACTGCTTGCATGAGTTACTTGATGTGGAATAGAGTTCCATGTAGTGGCTCTATGTCGTACTGTGCGCCTCCCATAGTCTGTTCTGGACTTGACCTCTGGTGACATTTTTTTTTATTTAACCTTTATTTAACTAGGCAAGTCAGTTAAGAACAAATTCTTATTTTCAATGACGGCCTAGTGGGTTAACTGCCTGTTCAGGGGCAGAACGACAGATTTGTACCTTGTCAGCTCGGGGGTTTGAACTTGCAACCTCCCGGTTACTAGTCCAACACTCTAACCACTAGGCTACCCCGCCCCCGTCTTGTAGGGTATGCATGGGTGTCTGAGCAGTGTGCCAGTAGTTCAAACAGACAGCTTGGTGCATTCAACATGTCAATACCTCTCACAAATACAAGTAGTGGTGAAGTCAATCTCTCCTCCACTTTGAGCCCGGAGAGATTGACATGCATATTATTGTTAGCTCTCTGTACATACAAGGGCCAGCCGTGCTGCCCTGTTCTCAGCCAATTGCAATTTTCTAAGTTCCTCTTGGTGGCACATGACCACACGACTGAACTGTGGTCCATGTTTGACAAAACTAGTGCTGTTAAGAAGGTAGAGCAGCACTTTATTATGGACAGACTTCTCTCGATCCTAGCTATTGTTGTATCAATATGTTTTGACCATGACACTTAACAATAGCTAACAGGGTTACTCCAAGTTTAACATGATAGTTTACAGGGTTACTCCAAGTTTAACATGATAGTTTACAGGGTTACTCCAAGCAATTTAGTCTCCTCAACTTGCTCAATTACCACATTACTAATTTCAAGATTTAGTTGAGGTTCAGGGTTTAGTGAATGATTTTTCCCAAATACAATGCTTTTAGTTATTGAAATATTTAGGACTAACTTATTCCTTGCCACCCACTCTGAAACTAACTGCAGCTCTAAGTGTTGCAGTCATTTCAGTCGCTGTGGTAGCTGACGTGTATAGTGTTGAGTCATTTCAGTCGCTGTGGTAGCTGACGTGTATAGTGTTGAGTCATCCGCATACAGTTGACGTTGGAAGTTTACATACACCTTAGCCAAAGACATTTAAACTCAGTTTTTCACAATTCCTGGCATTTAATCCAGGAAAAAATTACCCTGTCTTCGGTCAGTTAGGATCGCCACTTTATTTTAAGAATGTGAAATGTCAGAATAATAGTAGAGAGATTTATTTCAGCTTTTATTTCTTTCATCACATTCCCAGTGGGTCAGAAGTTTACATACACGCAATTAGTATTTGGTAGCATTGCCTTTATTTTGTTTAACTTGGGTCAAACGTTTCAGGTAGCCTTCCACAAGCTTCCCACAATAAGTTGGGTGAATTTTGGCCCATTCCTCCTGACAGAGCTGGTGTAACTGAGTCAGGTTTGTAGGCCTCCTTGCTCGCACAATCTTTTTCAGTTCTGCCCACAAATTTTCTATAGGATTGAGGTCAGGGCTTTGTGATGGCCACTCCAATACCTTGACTTTGTTGTCCTTAAGCCATTTTGCCACAACTTTGGAAGTATGCTTGGGGTCATTGTCCATTTGGGAGACCCATTTGCGACCAAGCTTTAACTTCCTGACTGATGTCTTGAGATGTTGCTTCAATATATCCACATAATTTTCCTGCCTCATGATGTCATTTATTTTGTGAAGTGCACCAGTCCCTCCTGCAGCAAAGCACCCCCACGACATGATGCTGCCACCCCCATGCTTCACGGTTGGGATGGTGTTCTTCGGGTTGCAAGCCTCCCCCTTTTTCCTCCAAACATAACGATGGTCATTATGGTCAAACAGTTCTATTTTTGTTTCATCAGACCAGAGGACATTTCTCCAAAAAGTATGATCTTTGTCCCCATGTGCAGTTGCAAACCATAGTCTGGCTTTTTTTATGGCGGTTTGGGAGCAGTGGCTTCTTCCTTGCTGAGTGGCCTTTCAGGTAATGTCGATTTAGGACTCGTTTTACTGTGGATATAGATACTTTTGTACCTGTTTCCTCCAGCATCTTCACAAGGTCCTTTGCTGTTGTTCTGAGATTGATTTGCACTTTTCGCACCAAAGCACGTTCATCTCTAGGAGACAGAATGAGTCTCCTTCCTGAGCGGTGTGATGGCTGCATGGTGCCATGGTGTTTATACTTGCGTACTATTGTTTATACAAATGAACGTGGTAACTTCAGGCGTTTGGAAATTTATCACAAGGATGAACCAGACATGTGGAGGTCTACAATTGTTTTTCTGAAGTCTTGGCCGATTTCTTTTGATTTACCCATGATGTCAAGCAAAGAGGCACTGAGTTTGAAGGTAGGCCTTGAAATACATCCACAGGTACACCTGCAATTGACTCAAATGATGTCAATCAGAAGCTTCTAAAGCCACAACAACATTTTCTGGAATTTTCCAAGCTGTTTAAAGGCACTGTCAACTTGGTGTATGTAAACTTCTGACCCACTGGAATTATGATACAGTGAATTATAAGTAAAATAATCTGTCTGTAAACAATTGTTGGAAAAATTACTTGCGTCTTGCACAAAGTAGATGTCCTAAATGACTTGCCAAAACCATAGTTTGTTAACAAGAATTTTGTGAGTGGTTGAAAAACGAGTTTTAATGACGTCAACCTAAGTGTATGTAAACTTCTGACTTCAACTGTACATAGACACACTGGCTATGCTCAAAGCAAGTGGCATGTCGTTAGTAAAGATTGAAAAAAGTAAGCGGCCTAGACAGCTGCCCTGGATTTTGTTGAAGAGGCTTCCATTGAAGAACACCCTGTGTTTTGTTAGACAGGTAACTCTATATCCACAATATAGCAGGGGGTGTAAATCCATAACAAAAGTTTTTTCCAGCAACCGACTATGATCGATAATGTCAAAAGCCGCACCAAAGTCTAACAAAACAGCCCCCTCAATCATTTGTGTAAGTGATATGCTTGTTGAATGTCCTTCCCTATAAGCATGCTGAAAGTTTGTTGTCAATTTGTTTAATGTAAAATAGCATTGTATCTGGTCAAATACAATTTTTTTCCAAAAGTTTACAAAGGGTTAGTAACAGGCTGACTGGTCGGCTATTTGAGCCAGTAAAGAGGGCTTTACTATCCTTAGGTAGGGGAATAACTTTTGCTCCCTCCAGGCCCGAGGGCACACACTTTGTAGTAGGCTTGTCATTGTTGATAGACAACCATTTTTTTCACCTCTTCCACACTTACTTTACGGAATTCAAAATTACAATGCTTGTCTTTCTTCATTTGGTCAGATACACGTGAATGTGTAGTGTCAGCGTTTGTTGCTGGCATGTCATGCCTAAGTTTGCTAATCTTGCCAATGAAAAAAAAACAATAAAGTAGTTGTCAATATCAGTGGGGTTTGTGATGAATGAGGCATCTGATTCAATGAATGATGGAGCAGAGTTTTCCTTTTTGCCCAACATTTCATTTAAGGTGCTCCAAAGCGTTTTTACTATCATTCCTTATGTAATTTGTCTTTGTTTCATAGAGTAGTTTCTTCTTCTTTTGATTCAGTTTAGTCACATGATTTCTCTATTTGCAGTATGTATTGCCATTTATTTTGCCTCATCCCTCTCAACCACACCGTTTTTCAATTCCTCTTCACTCATTTTCTTAATGGTTGCATGCTTATTAGTAACTGGGATAAATGTGTCAAGTGCAGCGTCAGGTTGCTCCTCATTACACATCACGGACCAACAAATATTATTTACATCAACAACATAGGAATCACTATAAAACGTTGTATTACCTAGTCCTGGGGATGGTTTACCACTGTGTACCAGCCTGGAGCTAAACTCAAACTTCTGGGAGGAGTTCACACTGCTCTCTGTCTCAATACCATCCACAAACCTAGAAAGAGAGAGAGAGAGAGAGAGAGAGAGAGAGAGAAAGAGGGGAATAAAGATGAATAAACACACCAACAGTGTTGTGGAGGAAGTTGAGCTCCATCAATTCAAGCCCTGCTTCCTCAGCCCTTTTTCTCTCCCATTTCCTTTTCTCCTCCTCTCTACTCTACCCGTTCCACCAATTTAGTGCCTTTTGAGTGTAACTCGCAACAACAACAAAAACTTGATTTCACCTAATTTTAACATTCTATCATAAAGAACACATTTTCAACTTCATAAAAAAACTACATTTCCCATCTCGAGATATTAAATAAAAACAATACTATATTAAGTGCAGGGTTGACCGTATCAGGGTTGACCGTATCAGGGTTGACCGTATCAGGGTTGACCGTATCAGGGTTGACTGTAACATGGTTGACGATTTAATCTTAAATCAGCCATAAATCCTCTTGTTACAGAGGGAATAGAAGCTTGTTATGTGGAACAGGGAGTGTAAATTGACTGCAAGCTTCACCCCAAAAATGTAATTGCTAAAACATTTCTAGCCTGTCTATTTATGAGTAATGGCGTTGACTTGTTACACTCTGTCCGCTCAGTTTTCCACAAAACACCAGAAATTTTACAAAAAAAGTAGAACCAGCTCACCTGCTTTTACACTATGATTTGACTATTAGATCTTCCATTTTTATTTAGAGAAAAAAAAGGAATAGTTTCACCATATTAAACCCGAGTTCAGTTCATGTAACAGGGTTGACCTTAACATGAGGGACAGACATTACTCACATGAAATAAATCATCTTCAGACTTTGACTTTGTCAAAGCAACAGACTAACTAGGACTTTACAATGATGTTGGAGATATTTTTGGATTAAGTGGGTTGAAATCGTCCTAGAAGTGAAACAGGGTTGACGGAGGGACATGACAAAATGCAGAATTTTAGCACTTTAGCAAGCCTTCATTCATAAAACAGAACAAATCTGATTCGATTGTATTCTCCATGTGGTCTATATTAAAGGGCACTTCATTTAATATAACAGGATTTTAAAATTCAATATTGGTGAAAAATGTATATTTACGTGGAACGACCCATTGGTTGCAAAACTTTGTGTGCGTGCATGCGTGATTTGTGTGTGTGTGTGTAGAATGACTGAGTCTGTGATTTCCCTACCTTGGACTGAGCTCCAGTGGCGCACTGCTGAAGCTGACCACAGGTATCTGCAGAGTGGGGGGGCGGGTGTGTTCTGAGGGGGGGCGGAAGGGTCGAGGGTGCAGCAGGGGCGAACGCAGGGGCGAGTTGAGAACCCTGGTCAGACGTCGAGGGGAACGAGGGGCACGCGACACAGAGCTCTGCTCTTCATCACCCTCCTCATCTTCCTTAATGGAAGACAGCTTCTTCACCAAACTTCCATTACTCTCCCAGTCCACCTGTGGAGAGATACATGGGGAGAGAGAGAGAGAGCAAGAGAGAGTGAGGGAATGGGAGGGGGAGAGCAACCAAGAGGGAGGGAGGGGAGAGAGAGAGAGAGTGAGGGAGGGAATGGGAGGGGGAGAGCAACCAAGAGGGAGGGAGGGGAGAGAGAGAGTGAGGGAATGGGAGGGGGAGAGCAACCAAGAGGGAGGGAGGGGAGAGAGAGAGAGAGAGAGTGAGGGAATGGGAGGGGGAGAGCAACCAAGAGGGAGGGAGGGGAGAGAGAGAGAGTGAGGGAATGGGAGGGGGAGAGCAACCAAGAGGGAGGGAGGGGAGAGAGAGAGAGAGTGAGGGAATGGGAGGGGGAGAGCAACCAAGAGGGAGGGAGGGGAGAGAGAGAGAGTGATTGAATGGGAGGGGGAGAGCAACCAAGAGGGAGGGAGGGGAGAGAGAGAGAGTGATTGAATGGGAGGGGGAGAGCAACCAAGAGGGAGGGAGGGGAGAGAGAGAGAGTGATTGAATGGGAGGGGGAGAGCAACCAAGAGGGAGGGAGGGGAGAGAGTGAGGGAATGGGAGGGGGAGAGCAACCAAGAGGGAGGGAGGGGAGAGAGAGAGAGAGTGAGGGAATGGGAGGGGGAGAGCAACCAAGAGGGAGGGAGGGGAGAGAGAGAGAGTGAGGGAATGGGAGGGGGAGAGCAACCAAGAGGGAGTGAGGGGAGAGAGAGAGAGTGAGGGAATGGGAGGGGGAGAGCAACCAAGAGGGAGGGAGGGGAGAGAGAGAGAGAGTGAGGGAATGGGAGGGGGAGAGCAACCAAGAGGGAGGGAGGGGAGAGAGAGAGAGTGAGGGAATGGGAGGGGGAGAGCAACCAAGAGGGAGGGAGGGGAGAGAGAGAGAGTGAGGGAATGGGAGGGGGAGAGCAACCAAGAGGGAGGGAGGGGAGAGAGAGAGAGTGAGGGAATGGGAGGGGGTGAGCAACCAAGAGGGAGGGAGGGGAGAGAGAGAGTGAGGGAATGGGAGGGGGAGAGCAACCAAGAGGGAGGGAGGGGAGAGAGTGAGGGAATGGGAGGGGGAGAGCAACCAAGAGGGAGGGAGGGGAGAGAGAGAGAGAGTGAGGGAATGGGAGGGGGAGAGCAACCAAGAGGGAGGGAGGGAGGGGAGAGAGAGAGAGAGTGAGGGAATGGGAGGGGGAGAGCAACCAAGAGGGAGGGAGGGGAGAGAGAGAGAGAGTGAGGGAATGGGAGGGGGAGAGCAACCAAGAGGGAGGGAGGGGAGAGAGAGAGAGTGAGGGAATGGGAGGGGGAGAGCAACCAAGAGGGAGGGAGGGGAGAGAGAGACGTGATAAAGGTACATTCAACTATACGAAAGCATCAGATAGGTGTAAACTATATAATATCTAATTCCTTCAGCTTTTTCTCCAGAGTTAGGCTTTAGGAATAGGCTTTAGGAAAAGGGGAAGGGGCTAGATGCGTTTTTTTCAGACCAGGCTAGAGGCAAGGTTGAGTGGGGAATGATAATGATCCACAACACAAGAAGACCACAGTAGCCTAGAGTAGGTGCAGTAACACCACACTACCAGTGGGAGGTAGACTTGTACCATCTAGTCCCAGCTTCTCTCTATGAGTTTGATATCCATTCCTCACACACACACTTCCATTCATCCCTGCCCCTACCCCTCTCATCCATCCCTGCCCCTACCCCTCTCATCCATCCCTGCCCCCACCCCTCTCATCCATCCCTGCCCCCACCCCTCTCATCCATCCCTGCCCCTACCCCTCTCACCCTGCCCTCCCCTACCCCTGTCACCCAGCCCTCCCCTACCCCTGTCACCCAGCCCTCCCCTACCCCTCTCACCCAGCCTTCCCCTACCCCCTCACCCAGCCCTCCCCTACCCCTCTCACCCTGCCCTCCCCTACCCCTCTCACCCTGCCCTCCCCTACCCCTCTCACCCAGCCCTCCCCTACCCCTCTCACCCAGCCCCCCTACCCCTCTCACCCTGCCCTCCCCTAACCCTCTCACCCAGCCCTCCCCTACCCCTCTCACCCAGCCCCCCTACCCCTCTCACCCTGCCCTCCCCTACCCCTCTCACCCAGCCCTCCCCTACCCCTTTCACCCAGCCCTCCCCTACCCCTGTCACCCAGCCCTCCCCTCCCCTCTCACCCAGCCCTCCCCTAACCCTCTCACCCTGCCCTCCCCTACCCCTCTCACCCAGCTCTCCCCTACCCCTCTCACCCAGCCCTCCCCTACCCCTGTCACCCAGCCGTCCCCTCTCACCCAGCCCTCCTCTACCCCTCTCACCCTGCCCTCCCCTAACCCTCTCACCCAGCCCTCCCCTAACCCTCTCACCCTGCCCTCCCCTACCCCTCTCACCCAGCCCTCCCCTCTCACCCAGCCCCCCTACCCCTCTCACCCTGCCCTCCCCTAACCCTCTCACCCAGCCCTCCCCTAACCCTCTCACCCAGCCCTCCCCTACCCCTCTCACCCAGCCCCCCTACCCCTCTCACCCTGCCCTCCCCTAACCCTCTCACCCAGCCCTCCCCTACCCCTCTCACCCTGCCCTCCCCTACCCCTGTCACCCAGCCCTCCCCTACCCCTGTCACCCAGCCCTCCCCTACCCCTCTCACCCAGCCTTCCCCTACCCCCTCACCCAGCCCTCCCCTACCCCTCTCACCCTGCCCTCCCCTACCCCTCTCACCCTGCCCTCCCCTACCCCTCTCACCCAGCCCTCCCCTACCCCTCTCACCCAGCCCCCCTACCCCTCTCACCCTGCCCTCCCCTAACCCTCTCACCCAGCCCTCCCCTACCCCTCTCACCCAGCCCCCCTACCCCTCTCACCCTGCCCTCCCCTACCCCTCTCACCCAGCCCTCCCCTACCCCTTTCACCCAGCCCTCCCCTACCCCTGTCACCCAGCCCTCCCCTCCCCTCTCACCCAGCCCTCCCCTAACCCTCTCACCCTGCCCTCCCCTACCCCTCTCACCCAGCTCTCCCCTACCCCTCTCACCCAGCCCTCCCCTACCCCTGTCACCCAGCCGTCCCCTCTCACCCAGCCCTCCTCTACCCCTCTCACCCTGCCCTCCCCTAACCCTCTCACCCAGCCCTCCCCTAACCCTCTCACCCTGCCCTCCCCTACCCCTCTCACCCAGCCCTCCCCTCTCACCCAGCCCCCCTACCCCTCTCACCCTGCCCTCCCCTAACCCTCTCACCCAGCCCTCCCCTAACCCTCTCACCCAGCCCTCCCCTACCCCTCTCACCCAGCCCCCCTACCCCTCTCACCCTGCCCTCCCCTAACCCTCTCACCCAGCCCTCCCCTACCCCTCTCACCCTGCCCTCCCCAACCCTCTCACTCAGCCCCCCCTACCCCTCTCACCCAGCCCTCCCCTACCCCTCTCACCCAGCCCCCCCCCTACCCCTCTCACCCAGCCCTCCCCTACCCCTCTCACCCAGCCCCCCCTACCCCTCTCACCCAGCCCCCCCCCCTAACCCTCTCACCCTGCCCTCCCCTAACCCTCTCACTCAGCCCCCCCTACCCCTCTCACCCAGCCCTCCCCTACCCCTCTCACCCAGCCCCCCCCCTACCCCTCTCACCCAACGTCAAATGAATAATACAACAATGTCCTCAGAGACAAACATGACTTCTAAAAGCCGATGAGCCAAACAAAGCAGGAATTAGTGGGCTATGAGATTACATGAGAAGGCGTTGTGTTGAAAGGACAAGCTAAATCTACTGGTCTTAGACCAGAGGGAACACCTGCTACAACACATTACTAAAGGGGGAGGGGAAGGAGGGAGAGGCTGTGTTTAATTGTTCTGACCTTACAGATGCCAGGTGGTGCCAGTCGTGTGTGTGTGTGAAGGTATATCTCATCCACTATCTAAACAGAGAGTTTGTACCTGAATCCATAACACCTGTCCATAGGCCTCTTCAGTAAATGAGATAATGAAACCATAACACCTGTCCATAGGCCTCTTCAGTAAATGAGATAATGAAACCATAACACCTGTCCATAGGCCTCTTCAGTAAATGAGATAATGAAACCATAACACATGTCCATAGGCCTCTTCAGTAAATGAGATAATGAATCCATAACACCTGTCCATAGGCCTCTTCAGTAAATGAGATAATGAAACCATAACACATCCATAGGCCTCTTCAGTAAATGAGATAATGAATCCATAACACCTGTCCATAGGCCTCTTCAGTAAATGAGATAATGAAACCATAACACATCCATAGGCCTCTTCAGTAAATGAGATAATGAATACATAACACATGTCCATAGGCCTCTTCAGTAAATGAGATAATGAAACCATAACACGTCCATAGGCCTCTTCAGTAAATGAGATAATGAATACATAACACATGTCCATAGGCCTCTTCAGTAAATGAGATAATGAAACCATAACACATCCATAGGCCTCTTCAGTAAATGAGATAATGAATACATAACACATGTCCATAGGCCTCTTCAGTAAATGAGATAATGAAACCATAACACCTGTCCATAGGCCTCTTCAGTAAATGAGATAATGAAACCATAACACATCCATAGGCCTCTTCAGTAAATGAGATAATGAAACCATAACACATCCATAGGCCTCTTCAGTAAATGAGATAATGAAACCATAACACATGTCCATATGCCTCTTCAGTAAATGAGATAATGAAACCATAACACATCCATAGGCCTCTTCAGTAAATGAGATAATGAAACCATAACACCTGTCCATAGGCCTCTTCAGTAAATGAGATAATGAAACCATAACACCTGTCCATAGGCCTCTTCAGTAAATGAGATAATGAAACCATAACACATGTCCATAGGCCTCTTCAGTAAATGAGATAATGAAACCATAACACATGTCCATATGCCTCTTCAGTAAATGAGATAATGAAACCATAACACGTCCATAGGCCTCTTCAGTAAATTAGATAATGAAACCATAACACGTCCATAGGCCTCTTCAGTAAATGAGATAATGAAACCATAACACCTGTCCATATGCCTCTTCAGTAAATGAGATAATGAAACCATAACACATGTCCATATGCCTCTTCAGTAAATGAGATAATGAAACCATAACACATGTCCATATGCCTCTTCAGTAAATGAGATAATGAAACCATAACACGTCCATAGGCCTCTTCAGTAAATGAGATAATGAAACCATAACACATGTCCATATGCCTCTTCAGTAAATGAGATAATGAAACCATAACACGTCCATAGGCCTCTTCAGTAAATGAGATAATGAAACCATAACACGTCCATAGGCCTCTTCAGTAAATGAGATAATGAAACCATAACACGTCCATAGGCCTCTTCAGTAAATGAGATAATGAATGGGTGTGATATTTCACCATGTGGACAAGCCCAGACCCCTTTCTCTCTCTTCTCTGTTTTCTACTCTTCTCTCTGCTTTCACTTTGATCAAAGACTCTTATTGTTTTATTAATTTAACCTTTATTTAACCAAGGGGAAACCCATTGATCAACATGACACAAACCATTTACAATTTCACATTACAACAAATTAAATTCAAAAGCGACTGATAAAATTACAAATCAATCACATCATAAATCAAAACAAGTGCAGTTATCTTACCACATTCCTCATCAAAGTCCTGAACTGGCTATTTCTCTCTCTCTCACTCTGTCTCTCTCAATTGAATTCAAGGGGCTTTATTCTCTCTCAATTGAATTCAAGGGGCTTTATTCTCTCTCAATTGAATTCAAGGGGCTTTATTCTCTCTCAATTGAATTCAAGGGGCTTTATTCTCTCTCAATTGAATTCAAGGGGCTTTATTCTCTCTCAATTGAATTCAAGGGGCTTTATTCTCTCTCAATTGAATTCAAGGGGCTTTATTCTCTCTCAATTGAATTCAAGGGGCTGTATTTTCTCTCAATTGAATTCAAGGGGCTTTATTCTCTCTCAATTCAAATCAAGGGGCTTTATTCTCTCTCAATTCAATTCAAGGGGCTTTATTGGCATAGGAAACATGTTTACATTGCCAAAGCAAGTGAAATGGATAAACAAAAGTGAAATAAACCGTAAATATTACACTCACACAAGTTCCAAAATAATAGAGACATTTGCAAATTACTTAAAAGTACAGAAGGGAAAATAAATAAACATAAATATGGGTTGTATTTACAATGGTGTTTGTTTTTCACTGGTTGCACTTTTCTTGTGGCAACAGGTCACACATCTTGCTGCTGTGATGGCAGACCGTGGAATTTCACCCAGTAGATATGGGAATTTATCAAAATCAGGTTTGTTTTCAAATTCTTTGTGGATCTCTGTAATCTGAGGGAAATATGTGTCTCTAATATGGTCATACATTTGGCAGGAGGTTAGAGAGTGCAGCTCAGTTTCCACCTCATTTTGTGGGCAGTGCGCACATAGGCCGCCGTATGCTCACTGAGTCTGTACATAGTCAAAGCTTTCCTTAATTGTGGGTCAGTCACAGTGGTCAGGTATTCTGCCACTGTGTACTCTCTGTTTAGGGCCAAATAGCATTCTAGTTTGTTCTGGTTTTCTTTGTAAATTATTTGACACATTGGAAGAATTATATTTTTGTTTTCTCATGATTGTGTTGCTGTCCAGGGGCTCAGTGGGGTTTGTGTTTGTGAAGAGAGCCCCAGGACCAGCTTGCTTAGGGGACTCTTCCCCAGGTTCATCTCTCTGTAGGTGATGGCTTTGTTATGGAAGGTTTGGGAATCGCTTCCTTTTAGGTGGTTGTAGAATTTAACGGCTCTTTTCTGGATCTTGATAATTAGCGGTTATCGGCCTAATACTGCTCTGCATGCCTTATTTGGTGTTTTACGTTGTACACAAAGGATATTTTTGCAGAATTTTGCATGCAGTCTCTCAATTTGGTGTTTGTTCCATTTAGTGAATTCTTGGTTGGTGAGCGGACCCCAGACCTCACAACCATAAAGGGCAATGGGTTCTATAACCGTTTCAATTATTTTTATCCAGACCCTAATTGGTATGTTGAATTTTATGTTCCTTTTGATGGCATAGAATGCCCTTCTTGCCTTGTATCTCAGATTGTTTACAGCTTTGTGGAAGTTACCTGTGGCACTGATGTTTAGGCCAAGGTATGTATCGTTGTTTTGTGTGCTCTAGGGCAACAGTGTCTAGATGGAATTTGTATTTGTGGTCCTGTCAACTGAACCTTTTTTGGAACACCATTATTTTGGTCTTACTGAGATTTACTGTCAGGGCCCAGGTCTGTGCAGAAGATCTAGGTGCTGCTGTAGGCCCTCCTTGGTTGGGGACAGATCTAGGTGCTGCTGTAGGCCCTCCTTGGTTGGGGACAGATCTAGGTGCTGTTGTATGCCCTCCTTGGTTGGGGACAGATCTAGGTGATGCTGTAGGCCCTCCTTGGTTGGCGACAGAAGCACCAGATCATCAGTAGACATTTGACTTCAGATTCTAGTAGGGGGAGGCCTGGTGCTGCAGACTGTTCTAGTGCCCTTGCCAATTTGTTGATATGTAGAAGAGGGTGGGGTTTAAGCTGCATCCCTGTCTCACCCTATGGCCCTGTGGAAAAATATGTGTGTTTTTTGCCAATTTTAACCGCACACTTGTTGTTTGTGTACATGGATTTTATAATGTTGTATTTTTTCCCCCAACACCACTTTCCATCAGCTTGTATAGCAGACCCTCATGCCAAATTGAATCAAAAGCGTTTTTGAAGTCAACAAAGCATGAGAAGACTTTGCCTTTGTTTTGGTTTGTTTGTTTGTCATTTAGGGTGTAGGGTGAAGTTGTGGTCTGTAGTACGGTAATTTGGTAAACAGCCAATTTGACATTTGCTCAGCACATTGTTTTCACTGAGGACATGTACACGTCTCTCTCTCTCTTCTCCCTCTCTCTCTCTCTTCTCCCTCTCTCTCTCTTTTCTCCCTCTCTCTCTGATCAGCACTCTTTTCCCCCCTCCTATCCTCTCCCGCTCTCCTCATATCAGTCTGTCTCCTCCCTTCACAGTAGCATGTCTATGTTTAGTTCCCACTTCCTAATATTAGCTCAGAGCCCGAGAGGCAAGCAGGGGCTGCCTCACTGTGCGGGGGTGTAATCTATACGTCCATGGCTGCAAAGCATGCTGAAGTGGAAGCAAACGTGTGTGTGTGTGTGTGTGTGTTGGTGTGTCTACACGTGCACTACAGTGTGAACAGGGCTGACGGGTGTTCTCAGAACATTGTGTTAGTGTTCCCTGCAGCTCCTGTGTCATGAGACCCAGAACATTGTGTTAGTGTTCCCTCCAGCTCCTGTGTCATGAGACCCAGAACATTGTGTTAGTGTTCCCTCCAGCTCCTGTGTCATGAGACTGTCAGTCAGAAGTAAGTGAATCGGCAGAGACAGTGGGGAGGGAATATATTTATTGCTGTTATAAAACAATAAGCTATTTTCCCTCCTCCCTCCAGCACTACCCCCTAATCTAAACAGGGGCAAAGTGCACATCGTATTCTGGTAGACTATCAGTGTTCAGACTGTGAGGTGGTGTTTCTGCAGTAATTGTTTGATGAGAATAAGAAGGGCGTCACTGAAGGCTGTTGTTGTTTCTGGTTTGTCTTGTCTTGGCTTTCTGTTCTGTTCTCCACTCCCTGTGCTGGGTTTTAAATACATAATACACAGTCAAATCTGCATCTATTTACTCCTGAGGTGCTGACTTGCTGCACCCTCCACAACTACTGTGATTATTATTATTTGACCATGCTGGTCATCTATGAACATTTGAACATCTTGGGCATGTTCTGTTATAATCTCCAGCCGCCACAGCCAGAAGAGGACTGGCCACCCCACATAGCCTGGTTCCTCTCTAGGTTTCTTCCTAGGTTTTTGGCCTTTCTAGGGAGTTTTTCCTAGCCACAAGCATTGCTTGCTGTTTGGGGTTTTAGGCTGGGTTTCTGTACAGCACTTTGAGATATCAGCTGATGTAAGAAGGGCTATATAAATACATTTGATTTAATTTTGATTTGATCTAAGAAGCACATTTGGACAACAGTCCACACCACTGGCTGAATTATTGATGTTCTGAGACATAAACAAACACATGTACAGTACAATTCAAAAGTTTGGACAAACCTACTCAATCAAGGGTTTTTCTTAATTTTAAACTATGAAATAACACATATGGAATCATGTAGTAACAAAAATATTGTTGAACATGTATTGAATATGTAAAATGTATTTTTTATTTGAGATTCTTCAAAGTTACCACCCTTTGCCTTGATGACAGTTTTGAACGCTCTTGGCATTCTCTCAACCTGCTTCACCTGGAATGCTTATCCAACAGTCTTGAATGAGTTCCCACATATGCTGAGTACTTGTTGGCTGCTTTTCGTTCACTCTGCGGTCCAACTCATCCCAAACCAACTCAATTGGGTTGAGGTCGGGTGATTGTGAAGGCCAGGTCATCTGATGCAGCACTCCATCTCTCCCTTTCTTGGTCAAATAGCCCTTATACAGCCTGGAGGTGTGTTTGCGTCATTGTCCTGTTGAAAAACAAATGATAGTCCCACTAAGCGCAAGCCCGATGGGATGGCATATCGCTGCAGAATGATGTGGTAGCCATGCTGGTTAAGTGAGTCTTTAATTATAAATAAATCACTGACTGTCACGAGCAAAGCACCATCACACCACCTCCTCCATGCTTCACGGTGGGAACCACACATGCAGAGATCATCCGTTCACCTACTCTGCGTCTCACAAAGACACGGCGGTTGGAGCCAAAAATCTCAAATTTAGACTCATCAGACCAAATGACAGATTTCCACCTGTCTAATGTCCATTGCTCGTGTTTATTGGCCAAAGCAAGTCTCTTCTTATTGGTGTCCTTTAGTAGTGGTTTCTTTGCAGCAATTCGACCATACATTTTTTTATCTCACAAGTGTAACTCTGTGTTGTTGTTTTTGTTGCACTGCTTTGCTTTATCTTGGCCAGGTCTCAGTTGTAAATGAGAACTTGTCCTCAACTGGCCTACCTGGTTAAATAAAGGTGTTCTCAACTGGCCTACCTGGTTAAATAAAGGTGTTCTCAACTAGCCTACCTGGTTAAATAAAGGTGTTCTCAACTGGCCTACCTTGTTAAATAAAGGTGTTCTCAACTGGCCTACCTGGTTAAATAAAGGTGTTCTCAACTAGCCTACCTGGTTAAATAAAGGTGTTCTCAACTAGCCTACCTGGTTAAATAAAGGTGTTCTCAACTGGCCTACCTGGTTAAATAAAGGTGTTCTCAACTAGCCTACCTGGTTAAATAAAGGTGTTCTCAACTGGCCTACCTGGTTAAATAAAGGTGTTCTCAACTAGCCTACCTGGTTAAATAAAGGTGTTCTCAACTGGCCTACCTGGTTAAATAAAGGTGTTCTCAACTAGCCTACCTGGTTAAATAAAGGTGTTCTCAACTAGCCTACCTGGTTAAATAAAGGTGTTCTCAACTGGCCTACCTGGTTAAATAAAGGTGTTCTCAACTAGCCTACCTGGTTAAATAAAGGTGTTCTCAACTGGCCTACCTGGTTAAATAAAGGTGTTCTCAACTAGCCTACCTGGTTAAATAAAGGTGTTCTCAACTAGCCTACCTGGTTAAATAAAGGTGTTCTCAACTGGCCTACCTGGTTAAATAAAGGTGTTCTCAACTAGCCTACCTGGTTAAATAAAGGTGTTCTCAACTAGCCTACCTGGTTAAATAAAGGTGTTCTCAACTAGCCTACCTGGTTAAATAAAGGTGAAATAAAAATAAAAAGGACTGATTCACGCAGTCTCCTCTGAACAGTTGATGTTGAGATGTGTCTGTTACTTAAACTTATCCTCTGCAGCAGAGGTAACTCTGGGTCTTCCTTTCCTGTGGCTGTCCTCATGAGAGCCAGTTTCATCATAGCGCTGGATGGTTTTTGCAACTGCACTTGAAGAAACTTTCAAAGTTTTGAAATGTTTCATATTGACTGACATTCATGTCTTAAAGTAATGATGGACTGTCGTTTCTTTTTGCTTATTTGAGCTGTTCTTGCCATAATATGGTATTTTACCAAATAGGGCTATCTTCTGTATACCACCCCTACCTTGTCACAACAGAACTGATTGGCTCAAACGCATTAAGAAGGAAAGAGATTCCACAAATGTACTTTTAACAAGGCACACCTGTTAATTGAAATGCATTCCAGGTGACCAACTCATGAAGCTGGTTGAGAGAATGCCAAGAGTGTGCAAAGCTGTCATCAAGGCAAAGGGTGGCTACTTTGAAGAATCTCAAATATAAAATATATTTTGGTTACTGTATGATTCTATTTGTTATTTCGTAGATTTGATGTCTTCACTATTATTCTACAATGTAGAAAATAGTAAAAATAAAGAAAAACCCTGGAATGAGTAGGTGTGTCCAAACTTTTGACTGGTACTGTATGCATGTAATCTTATGCACGTGCACACGCACATGTTCACACACACACACACACACACACATGCACACGCACACGCACACACACACACAGGCACACGCACACACAGGCACATGCACATGCACACACACACCTGCACAGTGAAGCAGCCCCTACTTTCCTCTGGGGCTCTGAGGTTAGATTAGACATGAAATAAACATGTTACTGTGAAGGGAGGAGTGATATGAGGGGAGTCGGGGCAGGAGCGCGTCCTCCCCTATCCTCCTCTTCCCCATCCTCCCTCTCTCCTCCTTGCTGTCTGGGCTATTTTTATCAGGCAGCATCCAAATTTAGCAGGAGCTGTGGGGACACAGCCAGTCAGGGAGAGCCCCTGCCTTCCCCCGTGCTATTTTTAGCTCCAGCACACACTCCAAAACGCTGCACGCTGCTATTCCTGTCTCGTTGAGCCAGCCAAGTGTGTGTGTACGGAAGGGTGGATGTGTTTTTAAGAAGCGAGAGCCCGAGCTAGGGTGAGCAGTGTTTATGAATACAGTGCATGATGTGCCCTTTGAAGGTGAATGTACCCTCAGGCTAGATCAGAACCAAGCCCTTCACAGCTTTATACTGCAGCACTAGGAGATAACAGAGACAAGAGAGGGACTCCATTTTGTTACTGGTCTCACCACTCTCACACAGATATGAGAGGGACTCCATTTTGTTACTGGTCTCACCACTCTCACACAGAGAGACACACAAGTGTGCACGCAGGCACACACACACAGACGAACCCGTCCCTCCTCGCTCTATTGATCAAACAAACCAGGTAGAGCTGTAGAGCTGTAAGCTGTAGAGCTGTAGGCAGGCTGTTGTAAGAATGAATGTAATGACTGTTTTCTTTTTATTGAGGGAAATATTACAATTAACAATGTACTAGTGTGTGTCTGTGTGCACGTGTGTGTGTCTGTGTGTGCATGTTTTTACTGCATGTGTGTGTGTGTGTGTGTGTGTGTGTGTGTGTGTGTGTGTTTTTCTTTACTGCATGTGTGTGTTTAGTAGCGTATGCATGCCTGCGTTGCAGTTCGACTCACGTCAGCTCCGTGACCCTCTCTGAGGTTATAGGTCAGATCATGTTGTATCTCAGAGATGAACTTCTGGGCGTACTCTGGGTAGAGCCGGAGAACCTCCCTCAGTCCCTTCAGACTGATGTACTGCAGGTCACAGTAGGTCAGAGCCTTCACGTTGGCGTTCGTCTTAATCACCTGCTTCTTGGTCAGGGAGTCACTGCCGATCAGGTCCCCTTTACCTGAGGGGTTGGAGCGAACACACACACACACACACACACCTGTTAGTCTCTTTGAAACCATCACAGGCAGTCTGTGCTTTAGACTGGGTTTTTGTAATTATTCCAACATCAGAGACATTTTATATGAGCCTATTAGTGTCTCGTATCAGAAAAGAACATGAAAGGGTCGGCAGTGGAGATGGTGTGTACGCTGGTTATTTATGTGTGTAGGTTTGATGCAGCTCAGTTAAATTATTCAGGGATATTGCGTACATCACAGGAGGTTGGTGGGACCTTTATTAGGGAGAAACGGGCTCGTGGTAATGGCTGGATCGGAATCAGTGGAACGGTATCAAATACATCAAACACATGGTTTCCAGGTCATTGATGCCATTCCATCCGCTCCGTTCCGAACGTTATTATGAGCCGTTCTCCTGTGGACATGTTTACAGTGTGGATAATGATTATCAATAGTAGTGGCCTAAGGTCATAATGGCTTCCCATACATAATTGGGGGCTCTTTGTTTCACTGCACTAAATAAATGATGAAAATGTACAGCTGTGTGTGTGTGTGTGTGTGTGTGTGTGTCCATCTGTGTCTGTGTTAACCCTTTACCTCCCCTGACTCATCTCTACCTCCCCTGTCTCCTCTCTACCTCTCTGTTAACCCTCTACCTCCCCTGTCTCCTCTCTACCTCCCCTGTCTCCTCTCTACCTCCCCTGTCTCCTCTCTACCTCCCCTGACTCATCTCTACCTCTGTGTTAACCCTCTACCTCCACTGTCTCATCTCTACCTCCCCTGTTAA
Organism: Oncorhynchus mykiss; assembly: GCF_057628025.1. Lineage (NCBI taxonomy): Eukaryota > Metazoa > Chordata > Actinopteri > Salmoniformes > Salmonidae > Oncorhynchus > Oncorhynchus mykiss. The sequence goes on from NC_143043.1 coordinate 43,821,252, forward strand.
CCCTTTACTTCCCCTGACTCCTCTCTACCTCCCCTGACTCATCTCTACCTCCCCTGTCTCCTCTCTACCTCCCCTGACTCCTCTCTACCTCCCCTGTCTCATCTCTACCTCTGTGTTAACCCTCTACGTCCCCTGTCTCCTCTCTACCTCCCCTGACTCCTCTCTACCTCCCCTGACTCCTCTCTACCTCCCCTGTCTCATCTCTACCTCTGTTAACCCTCTACCTCCCCTGTCTCCTCTCTACCTCTGTTAACCCGTTAACCCTTTACCTCCCCTGACTCATCTCTACCTCCCCTGTCTCCTCTCTACCTCCCCTGTCTCATCTCTACCTCTGTGTTAACCCTCTACCTCCCCTGACTCCTCTCTACCTCCCCTGTCTCCTCTCTACCTCCCCTGTCTCCTCTCCACCTCTGTGTTAACCCTTTACCTCCCCTGTCTCCTCTCTACCTCTGTGTTAACCCTTTACCTCCCCTGTCTCATCTCTACCTCTGTTAACCCTTTACCTCCCCTGACTCATCTCTACCTCCCCTGTCTCCTCTCTACCTCCCCTGTGTCCTCTCTACCTCCCCTGTCTCCTCTCTACCTCTGTTAACCCTTTACCTCCCCTGACTCATCTCTACCTCCCCTGTCTCCTCTCTACCTCTGTGTTAACCCTTTACCTCCCCTGACTCATCTCTACCTCCCCTGTCTCATCTCTACCTCCCCTGTCTCCTCTCTACCTCTGTGTTAACCCTCTACCTCCCGTCTCCTCTCTACCTCTGTGTTAACCCTCTACCTCCCCTGTTAACCCTTTACCTCCCCTGTCTCATCTTTACCTCTGTGTTAACCCTCTACCTCCCCTGTCTCCTCTCTACCTCCCCTGTCTCCTCTCTACCTCTGTGTTAACCCTCTACCTTCCGTCTCCTCTCTACCTATGTGTTAACCATCTACCTCCCCTGTTAACCCTTTACCTCCCCTGTCTCATCTTTACCTCTGTGTTAACCCTCTACCTCCCCTGTCTCCTCTCTACCTCCCCTGTCTCCTCTCTACCTCTGTGTTAACCCTCTACCTCCCGTCTCCTCTCTACCTCTGTGTTAACCCTCTACCTCCCCTGTTAACCCTTTACCTCCCCTGTCTCATCTTTACCTCTGTGTTAACCCTCTACCTCCCCTGTCTCCTCTCTACCTCCCCTGTCTCCTCTCTACCTCTGTGTTAACCCTCTACCTTCCGTCTCCTCTCTACCTATGTGTTAACCATCTACCTCCCCTGTTAACCCTTTACCTCCCCTGTCTCATCTTTACCTCTGTGTTAACCCTCTACCTTCCCTGTCTCCTCTCTACCTCCCCTGTCTCCTCTCTACCTCTGTGTTAACCCTCTACCTTCCCTGTCTCCTCTCTACCTCCCCTGTCTCCTCTCTACCTCTGTGTTAACCCTCTACCTCCCGTCTCCTCTCTACCTCTGTGTTAACCCTCTACCTCCCCTGACTCCCCTCTACCTCCCCTGTCTCCTCTCTACCTCTGTGTTAACCCTCTACCTCCCGTCTCCTCTCTACCTCTGTGTTAACCCTCTACCTCCCCTGTTAACCCTTTACCTCCCCTGTCTCATCTTTACCTCTGTGTTAACCCTCTACCTCCCCTGTCTCCTCTCTACCTCCACTGTCTCCTCTCTACCTCCCCTGACTCCTCTCTACCTCCCCTGTCTCATCTCTACCTCTGTGTTAACCCTCTACCTCCCCTGTCTCCTCTCTACCTCCCCTGACTCCTCTCTACCTCCCCTGTCTCCTCTCTACCTCCCCTGTCTCCTCTCTACCTCTGTTAACCCTTTTTCCTCTGCTGAGACCTGTCTAGATGTATGGTGTTCTCTACTGCTCTCTGCCTGCCTCGACGTACAGCTTTGGATGAATAACCCAAGTGTTTTAATAATGTCATATCCATCCATTATTCATCTCTGAGTTGCAATGTGGCTCACCTGCATGCCTGCCTATTGATGTGTGTGCCATGATTAGAGATATAGGCCGGGAGCTTGGCGTTTGGAGATAAAACACACACACACACACACACACACACACACACACACAGAGCCTCTAACACACACACACACACACGCACCCTCAAACGTGCACATATACATACACACACTCACACAAACTCTAACACACATACACACACACACAGAACCTCTAACACACACGTACCCTCAAACGTGCACATACACACACACACAACCTCTAACACACATACACACACACACAACCTCTAACACACACACACACACACAACCTCTAACAAACACACACACACACACACAAGCTCTAACACAGACACACACAACCTCTAACACAAACACACACACACACATATCCCCTCGCAGCTGTCACAGCTCTGTGCCACAGCTCTGATCAATCATCATTCCAATACCACCTGACCTTTTGAGACCCTGACATGTGGATCTATGACACACATACATCATCTAAAACACTCTACGGGCCAAACCATCACCACAGCCTCCTCGGAAAGCGTATTTAGTCAGTCTTGTGGTATTAGGGGCCGATCCCACAGGAAATTAGATTGGGCGGTGTAGGACCAAGACAGAGGAGAGGAATGGCCAGGGGATGAGCTTCTAAGACTGTGACACAGTCTAAGAGTGAGTTAGAGGGCACGGGATGGGCCTCTAAGAGTGAGTTAGACGAGCCTCTAAGAGTAAGACACAGAGCGGAATCAGTGACTGAGATCCTAGGAGAGTATGACCACCATATTATATTTAAGCAATACGGCCCGAGGAAGTGTGGTATATGGCCAATATACCATACCAAGGGCTGTTCTTACCCTCGAAACAATGTGAAGTGCCTGGATACAGCCCTTAGCCGTGGAATAATGGCCACATACCACAAACCCCCGAGGTGCCTTATTGTTATTATAAACTGGTTACCAAGGTAATTACAGCAGTAAAACTAAACATTTTGTCATACCCGTGGTCTGATATACCATGGCATTCAGCCAATCAGAATTCAGGGCTCAAACCACCCAGTTTATAATATACTGTACATTATACACTCCAGGCCAATATACTGTTATAAACTGATGTTTACCAACATGTCTGGTTGAAGGGTCACCAAGCTGTTCTCATGGGAAGAACCCTTGTCACCTTTGATCCTGAGTAGAGGAAGTCCAGTACAATATATATATATCCCATTTAGCAGATGCTTTTATCCAAAGCAACTTTCAGTCATGCGTGCATTTTATACAGTGCCTTGCGAAAGTATTCGGCCCCCTTGAACTTTGCGACCTTTTGCCACATTTCAGAGTTCAAACATAAAGATATAAAACTGTATTTCTTTGTGAAGAATCAACAACAAGTGGGACACAATCATGAAGTGGAACGACATTTATTGGATATTTCAACTTTTTTAACAAATCAAAAACTGAAAAATAGGGCGTGCAAAATTATTCAGCCCCCTTAAGTTAATACTTTGTAGCGCCACCTTTTGCTGCGATTACAGCTCTAAGTCGCTTGGGGTATGTCTCTATCAGTTTTGCACATCGAGAGACTGACATTTTTTCCCATTCCTCCTTGCAAAACAGCTCGAGCTCAGTGAGGTTGGATGGAGAGCATTTGTGAACAGCAGTTTTCAGTTCTTTCCACAGATTCTTGATTGGATTCAGGTCTGGACTTTGACTTGGCCATTCTAACACCTGGATATGTTTATTTTTGAACCATTCCATTGTATATTTTGCTTCATGTTTTGGATCATTGTCTTGTTGGAAGACAAATCTCCGTCCCAGTCTCAGGTCTTTTGCAGACTCCATCAGGTTGGTCCTGTATTTGGCTCCATCCATCTTCCCATCAATTTTAACCATCTTCCCTGTCCCTGCTGAAGAAAATCAGGCCCAAACCATGATGCTGCCACCACCATGTTTGACAGTAGGGATGGTGTGTTCAGCTGTGTTGCTTTTACGCCAAACATAACGTTTTGCATTGTTGCCAAAAAGTTCCATTTTGGTTTCATCTGACCAGAGCACCTTCTTCCACATGTTTGGTGTGTCTCCCAGGTGGCTTGTGGCAAACTTTAAATTACACTTTTTATGGATATCTTTAAGAAATGGCTTTCTTCTTGCCACTCTTCCATAAAGGCCAGATTTGTGCAATATACAACTGATTGTTGTCCTATGGACAGAGTCTCCCACCTCAGCTGTAGATCTCTGCAATTCATCCAGAGTGATCATGGGCCTCTTGGCTGCAACTCTGATCAGTCTTCTCCTTGTATGAGCTGAAAGTTTAGAGGGACGGCCAGGACGTGGTGGCCAGGTGGATTTGCAGTGGTCTGATACTCCTTCCATTTCAATATTATCGCTTGCACAGTGCTCCTTGGGATGTTTAAAGCTTGGGAAATCTTTTTGTATCCAAATCCGGCTTTAAACTTCTTCACAACAGTATCTCGGACCTGCCTGGTGTGTTCCTTGTTCTTCATGATGCTCTCTGCGCTTTTAACGGACCTCTGAGACTATCACAGTGCAGGTGCATTTATACGGAGACTTGATTACACACAGGTGGATTGTATTTATCATCATTAGTCATTTAGGTCAACATTGGATCATTCAGAGATCCTCACTGAACTTCTGGAGAGAGTTTGCTGCACTGAAAGTAAAGGGGCTGAATAATTTTGCACGCCCAATTTTTCAGTTTTTGATTTGTTAAAAAAGTTTGAAATATCCAATAAATGTCGTTCCACTTCATGATTGTGTCCCACTTGTTGTTGATTCTTCACAAAATAATACACAAAAATACAGTTTTATATCTTTATGTTTGAAGCCTGAAATGTGGCAAAAGGTCGCAAAGTTCAAGGGGTCCGAATACTTTCGCAAGGCACTGTATATGGGTGGACCCGGGAAACGAACCCACTACTCTGGCATTACAAACGTCATGCTCTACAAACTGAGCTTCAAAAGATACAGTACATGACAGGTAATACATGGTGGATAATAAACTCAGCAACAAAAAAACTTCCCCTTTTCAGGACTCTGTCTTTCAAAGATAATTCGTAAAAATCCAAATAACTTCACAGATCTTCATTGTAAAAGGTTTAACACTGTTTCCCATGCTTGTTCAATGAACCATAAACAATTGATTAATATGCACCTGTGGAACGGTCGTTAAGACACTAACAGCTTACAGACGGTAGACAATTAAGGTCACAGTTATGAAAACTTAGGACACTAAAGAGGCCTTTCTACTGACTGAACACCGAAGGAAATATGCCCAGGGTCCCTGCTCATCTATGTGAACGTGCCTTAGGCATGCTGCAAGGAGACATGAGGACTGCAGATGTGGCCAGGGCAATAGATTGCATTGTCCGTACTGTGAGACGCCTAAGACAGCACTACAGAGACAGGATGGACAGCTGATCGTCCTCTCAGTGGTAGACCACGTGTAACAACACCTGCACAGGATCGGTACATCTGAACATCACACCTGCGAGACAGGTACAGGATGGCAACAACAACTGCCCGAGTTACACCAGGAACGCACAATCCCTCCATCAGTGCTCAGACTGTCCGCAATAGGCTGAGAGAGGCTGGACTGAGAGCTTGTAGGCCTGTTGTAAGGCAGGTCCTCACCAGACATCACCAGCAACAATGTCGCCTATGGGCACAAACCCACTGTCACTGGACCAGACAGGACTGGCAAAAAGTGCTCTTTACTAAGGAGTCGCGGTTTTGTCTCACCAGGGGTGATGGTCGGATTCGCGTTTATCGTCGAAGGAATGGGCGTTACACCGCGGCCTGTACTCTGGGGCGGGATCGATTTGGAGGTGGAGGGTCCGTCATGGTCTGGGGCAGTGAGTCACAGCATCATGGGACTGAGCTTGTTGTCATTGCAGGCAATGTCAACACTGTGCGTTACAGGGAAGACATCCTGACATGACCCTCCAGCCATACTGCTCGTTCTGTGCGTGATTTCCTGCAAGACAAGAATGTCAGTGTTCTGCCATGGCCAGAGAAGAGCCTGGATCTCAATCCCATTGAGCACGTCTGGGATCGGAGGGTGAGGGTGAGGGCCATTCCCCCCCAGAAATGTCTGGGAACTTGCAGGTGCCTTGCTGGAAGAGTGGGGTAACATCTCACAGCAAGAACTGGCAAATCTGGTGCAGTTCACGAGGAGGAGATGCACTGCAGTACTTAAGCAGCTGGCGGCCACAACAGATACTGACTGTTACTTTGCTTTTAACCCCCCCCCCCCCCACCACCACAGCGAGATAACGTTTCTTTTTTTGCTGAGTTTACATGACAGATTAGTACAGAGGGATTTAACAGTCACCAAATGGTGGAGACTGGCATAAGACAGTATATTTGAAAAGGGCACCTTTCCAACTATTGATATATTTGAAATCCATTTCTCCATCTCTCCAACCCTCCATCTCTCATCTCTCCATCTCTTCATTCCTCCATCTCTTCATCCCTCCAATCCTCCATCTCTTAATCTCTCCATCTCTTCATCCTTCCATCCATTCATCTGATGGCACCTTTCTATTCTGCCTGAATGACATCAGAAAGAACTCCCTGTTTCCAGCTATCTGTCCTCTTCCACAAAGTCCCCAGGGGCAGAGTGAGGCAGACAGGCAGGACTAGTCCCATTGGAGCATGGTCTGGTTAGTGTGCAGACTCTCTCTTTCTCTCTGCGTGTCTATCTCTCTCTCTGTATGTCTCCTTATCCCCTGCCTCTCTCCCCCTTCTTTCTCTCTCTCTCTCTCTCTCTCTCTCTCTCCCTCCCTCTCATTCTGTATGTCTCGCTACCTCAATGTGTCCGAGGAGACAGGAAGACAATCATTTATACCCACTGCACATTCCACATACACATTTGGTCCAAGGTAGACAGAGCAGACACAACAACCAGCAATAGAGAAATAGCCATGGATAGTGAAGAGTCGGAGCGTTGAAATTGAAGCAAGGGGGGGTGGGGGTGGGGGGGGAGAAATATAGTGTGAATGAGAAAGTGGAAGATGGGAAATGACAGAAAAGAGGAAGATTCATTGAAAATACATCTAGAGAATAAGGATGCAGAACCTCAAGTGCTTTGATGCATTATCCTCACTGAAATCCCATGATGAACACACAGATCAATGATAGAAGAGGGTTTCTAGTTGATGTTCCAGTAGCAGTAGGACAAAGGGCCATGACCGATAATCTGACTATCTGAACCACTTCCACCCACGCCTTCTCACCCTGTCTTAGAGGGATACTCCTCCTACATATTTCTAGGGTCTATTGAACCATGTCTCCTCCCACACAGCCCCCGTGACATGGACACATATTAATCCCAAATGCTGAAATGCTACGACAACCCCTGTGCCACTTCTTTACTCTCTCTCTCTTTCTCTGTTTTCTCTCTCTCTATGTCTCTCTCTCTCCTCTGTCTCTCTCACTTGTTCTTTATTTCTCTCTCTCTCAACTCCGTCTCCCTCTAACTATCTCCCTGTCGTTATCTCGCTGTCTGTCTTTCTGTTGCTCTTTCTTATTTTTATTTCACCTTTATTTAACCAGGTAGTTAAGGCAATAAATAGGCCATAGTACCGAAGTAATTACAATTTAGTAAATTAACACTTGAGTGATAGATGTACAGATGATGATGTGCAAGTATAAATACTGGTGTGCAAAAGAGCAGAAAAGTAAATAAAAATAAAACCCTGCCTGTCTCTCTGTTTTCTCTCTCTCTCTGTGTTTTCCCCCTTCTCTCTCTGTGTTTTCCCCTATCTCTCTCTCTCTCTCTCTCTGTTTTCCCCCTTCTCTCTCTGTGTTCTCTCTCTCTCTGTTTTCCCCCTTCTCTCTCTGTGTTCTCTCTCTGTGTTCTCTCTCTGTGTTCTCTCTCTGTGTTTTCTCTCTCTCTCTCTCTCTCTCTCTCGATCCCTCGATCCACATAATATAATATAATTTTAATAAGGTATGTGCCTCAACTACATATAAAGTAGTAATTAGGGTTGCACATTTTGGGGAATATTCAGAGGTGGAAACTTTCTGTGGGAATTAACGGGAATATATGCAGATTCATATTAATACCATTTAAATGTAGATGTTTTTTGCATTGGATATATTTACCATATCATATGGAGACAGAAACATAAACATTTTACCTCATCAGAAGGAGACATCATTGCAAATGATTAAATCCTTCCAATAGATATATTTTTTTAAACTATTTAGTTACAAATTGAACTTTGATTAAATGAGTTGACTCTTCACATGGGATGATTTCACTGAACAACAAAAGAAAGGGAATATTGAATGATCCCCAATGATCCATCGCATCTCCCAAAAACATAATCTGTAAAATGATAGTGTAGAAACTAAAGCTTTGGTTGTCTTCCTCTCAGGCTTCCATGTCTTCTCCCTGGACCTGCTCAATGTCCACCTCTTGAACATCAGACTCTGAGGCCTCATCTTCACTGTCACTTTTAAACCTTGTTGAGGTTAACTTGTCAGGCTCAAAAAGCCAAAAATTTGCCCATATGGCCACCAATTTTTCAACCCTTGTATTGGTCAGCCTGTTGCGTGCTTTGGTGTGTGTGTTCTCAAACAAGGACCAGTTGCGCTCTGAGACAGCTGATGTTGGTGGGATTTGGAGGATGATGGAGGCAACAGGGGAAAGAGCCTCAGATCCACAAAGTACCTTCCTCTAGATGGCTGATGAGATGTGTTGGCACGACTGCCATATTGCTTCTCCATCCGAAAGCCCTTGCTTGGAAGTGTACTTCGCCAGACAGCCAAGAACCTTGCCCTCATCCAGGCCAAGGTGGCGAGACACTGTAGTGATGACACCATAGGCCTGGTTTATCTCTGCTCCAGACAGGATGCTCTTGCCAGCATACTTGGGGCCCAACATGTATCCTGCAGTGTGTATGGGCTTCAGTCAGAAGTCTTCATGCTTTTTGATGTATTTATCCAGCAAATGAGTAGATCAAGCATGTCTGGTTGGAGGGCTGTCTGGTTGGAGGGCTGTCTGGTTGGAGGGCTGTCTGGTTGGAGGGCTGTCTGGTTGGAGGGCTGTCTGGTTGGAGGGCTGTCTGGTTGGAGGGCTGTCTGGTTGGAGGGTTGTCTGGTTGGAGGGTTGTCTGGTTGGAGGGCTGTCTGGTTGGAGGGCTGTCTGGTTGGAGGGCTGTCTGGTTGGAGGGCTGTCTGGTTGGAGGGCTGTCTGGTTGGAGGGCTGTCTGGTTGGAGGGCTGGACCATGAGCTGTTGCTATCGATAAGATGTCTGATCTATAATTTTCACCTCAAATAGAAGTAGAGGGACTTGTGTCAGAGGTTGCTTGTTGTGAGCGAGGAGGGAATTTTATGCTCTTTCCCAGATGATTCTGCAGCTTTGTTGCATTCTTCACATATGATTTGGCACAGTATTTGCATATGTACACAGCTTTTCCTTCTACATTAGCTGGAGTGAAACGTCTCCACAGATCAGATAGTGTCCGTGGCATTTTCCTGTAAAGATTAGAAGAAAAATGAGTTAAAAAAAACAAATACAATTCCTTGTACAGATAAATATTTAAGCAGTTAGATTAAACAACTCCTTTGTAAGATAAATGTTTTAAAATGAAACATGTATGGAAACAGGTGAATTAACACTCCTCAGTTAGCAGGCTCAAGCCAGCTAAAATCCACAAGGTAGCAAAAACTAACTAGCAGAAATGTTTAACAAATTATAAATTATTTAAACACACTTTGCAGTAGGCTACTATTTACTAGTTAACAAAAAATAATGTATGTCATATAAAATATATTCACCCCATCCAGTATTGTAATCAAAACTTACCAGAAAGCATGTAGTCCTTGGCTCAGACAGTGTAGTATTGTACCCTCAATAGCATCTCAGTAGTGTGCAAGATCTTGAGAAGCAGCTGTACATGTGATGGAAGAGTGCACCGTGCATGCAGAGGGCTGCAATTCCATTGAATTGGAGACAGTTTAACCAAAATATGCTACAAGACCTGGAATTGCCATGTGTATCACACAAAAAAGGTTGACTGTTATAAGTTTCATGTTTTTGATGAATTTAAGCAAAATTCCCGGGCTTAACTTCCCATGGAAAATGTCTGGGTCGGAAAAGTTTCCGACCCTTTGCATCCCTAGTAGTAAACATAGAACTTTTGTCAACATAATTGCTTCTTAAGCTTACCACTAAGCAGTCCAAGCACGCAGACTCACACCCCAGTAGACACAGGGGCTGCTTGCTTATCTCTTCATATATATACACACACTGACTGACTGACACACACACACACACACACACACACACACACACACACACACACACACACACACACACACACACACACACACACACACACACACACACACACACACACACACACACACACACACACACACACACACACACACACACACACACACACACTGTGATCTTATTCTTGCTCATGTCATCACCCTCAAACACTTACACACTTCTGCTCCTGGCCTTCCACGTATGGATTTGCACAAACACACACCATTCATCATTATGCACATACAGTAGTTTACACCAGTGATAGGTCTGATCACCAACAACAGCATATAGGGAGGAGGTCAGAGACCTGGCAGTGTGGTGGCAGGACAGCAACCTCTCCCTCAATGTGAACAAGACAGAGGAGCTGATCGTGGACTACAAGAAAAGGCAGGCCGAACAGGCCCCCATTAACATCAACAGGGCTGTAGTGGAGCGGTTCGAGAGTTTCAAGTTCCTTGGCGTCCACATCACCAACAAACTATAATGGCCCAGTGGTGGAGAGGGCATGACAACACCCTTTCCCCCTCAGGAGACTGAAAAGATTTGGCATGGGTACCCAGATCCTCAAAAAGTTCTACAGATGCACCTTCGAAAGCCTCCTTCACCGCCTGGTATGGCAACTGCTCGGTGTCTGACCGTAAGGCGCTACAGAGGGTAGTACGCACGGTCCAGTACATCACTGGGGTCAATAAATTTAATTCAATTCCAAAAGCTTCCTGCCATCCAGAACCTATATTCTAGGTGGTGTCAGAGGAAGGCCCAAAAAATGGTCAAAGACTCCAGTCACCCAAGTAGTAGACTGTTCTCGCTGCTACAACACGGCAAACGGTACCGGAGCGCCTAGTCTAGGACCAAAAGGCTCCTTAACAGCTTCTACCCCCAAGCCATAGGGCTGCTGAACAATTAATCACATGGCCACCGGACTATTACATTGACACCCCCCCCCCCCATCCAGGTCCAGTGTAATGATGGAGGTCCAGTGTAATGATGGAGGTCCAGTATAATGATGGAGGTCCAGTATAATGATGGAGGTCCAGTGTAATGATGGAGGTCCAGTGTAATGATGGAGGTCCAGTGTAATGATGGAGGTCCAGTGTAATGATGGAGGTCCAGTGTAATGATGGAGGTCCAGTGTAATGATGGAGGTCCAGTGTAATGATGGAGGTCCAGTGTAATGATGGAGGTCCAGTGTAATGATGGAGGTCCAGTGTAATGATGGAGGTCCAGTGTAATGATGGAGGTCCAGTGTAATGATGGAAGTCCAGTGTAATGATGGAGGTCCAGTGTAATGATGGAGGTCCAGTGTAATGATGGAGGTCCAGTGTAATGATGGATGTCCAGTGTAATGATGGAGGTCCAGTGTAATGATGGAGGTCCAGTGTAATGATGGAGGTCCAGTGTAATGATGGAGGTCCAGTGTAATGATGGAGGTCCAGTGTAATGATGGAGGTCCAGTGTAATGATAAAGGTCCAGTGTAATGATGGAGGTCCAGTGTAATGATGGAGGTACAGTGTAATGATGGAGGTCTAGTGTAATGACGAAAGTCCAGTGTAATGATGGAGGTCCAGTGTAATGATGGAGGTCCAGTGTAATGATGGAGGTCCAGTGTAATGATGGAGGTCCAGTGTAATGATGGAGGTCCAGTGTAATGATGGAGGTCCAGTGTAATGACGGAGGTCCAGTGTAATGACGGAGGTCCAGTGTAATGATGGAGGTCCAGTGTAATGATGGAGGTCCAGTGTAATGATGGAGGTCCAGTATAATGATGGAGATCCAGTGTAATGATGGAGGTCCAGTGTAATGATGGAGGTCCAGTGTAATGATGGAAGTCCAGTGTAATGATGGAGGTCCAGTGTAATGATGGAGGTCTAGTATAATGATGGAGGTCCAGTGTAATGATGGAGGTCCAGTGTAATGATGGAAGTCCAGTGTAATGATGGAGGTCCAGTGTAATGATGGAGGTCCAGTGTAATGATGGAGGTCCAGTGTAATGATGGAGGTCCAGTGTAATGATGGAGGTCCAGTGTAATGATGGAGGTCCAGTGTAATGATGGAAGTCCAGTGTAATGATGGAGGTCCAGTGTAATGATGGAGGTCCAGTGTAATGATGGAGGTCCAGTGTAATGATGGAGGTCCAGTGTAATGATGGAAGTCCAGTGTAATGATGGAGGTCCAGTGTAATGATAAACGTCCAGTGTAATGATGGAGGTCCAGTGTAATGATGGAGGTCCAGTGTAATGATGGAGGTCCAGTGTAATGATGGAGGTCCAGTGTAATGATGGAAGTCCAGTGTAATGATGGAGGTCCAGTGTAATGATGGAGGTCCAGTGTAATGATGGAAGTCCAGTGTAATGATAAACGTCCAGTGTAATGATGGAAGTCCAGTGTAATGATGGAAGTCCAGTGTAATGATAAACGTCCAGTGTAATGATGGAAGTCCAGTGTAATGATGGAAGTCCAGTGTAATGATAAACGTCCAGTGTAATGAAGTCCAGTACGCTAGCAGTTAGCATCAAAATAGCTGCATAGTTTCCTCATGTGATGTGATGATGTCCCACATGTACCACTTTTAAGATCATTAAAAATGGAAACATGTTTTTTACTGTAACATTGAGGTGAGGAGCAGGGCCTCGAGGCCCGCAGCACTGCTGGATTCCAACCCTTCCCTTCTAATCAGGGACTGATTCAGGTTTCACTTCCAGGGAAAGAAGAACACCAGCAGCAGCACTGCTAACCTTTGAGCCCTGATTTGAGTATCCCTGGTGAAGGAGTTTCAAGTGATGCATGGTACCCCTTCATTTTGCTGGTGTTCTTTAGAGAGCAGAGTGTGGCAGAAACATATTTCCAGCCTACTGCAGACTGCATGTGTATGTACAGCATATTGCAGTCTTAACGGAGAAGTTATGTGGTTCTATAAGCCGTGTGTGATGTGTGGTTAGATAAGAAGACTGTGTGTGTGATGTGTGGTTAGATAAGAAGACTGTGTGTGTGATGTGTGGTTAGATAAGAAGACTGTGTGTGTGATGTGTGGTTAGATAAGAAGACTGTGTGTGGGGTCTGATATAACGTGTGTCTACAGGGACAGGAAGGATAGGTGGCTCTTCTCTCTGGAGGTAGGAGGATTACTGTGCATAATTCACAACCTAAACAGAAAAAATGTGGGGGGGAAATGTATTGATTGATTGAGTGTGTGTGTGTGTGTGTGTGTGTGTGTGTGTGTGTGTGTGTGTGTGTGTGTGTGTGTGTGTGTGTGTGTGTGTGTGTGTGTGTGTGTGTGTGTGTGTGTGTGTGTGTGTGTGTGTGTGTGTGTGTGCGTGCGTGCGTGCGTGCGTGCGTGCGTGCGTGCGTGCGTGCGTGCGTGCGTGCGTGCGTGCGTGCGTGCGTGCGTGCGTGCGTGCGTGCGTGCGTGCGTGCGTGCGTGCGTGTGTGTGTGAGTGTGTGTGTGTGTGACACTAAGCCTGTGAGTCTTATCTAGGTGTTGAGTTTGTGTGTGTGGATTCTACATGTTGAGTTTGTGTGTGTGGATTCTACATGTTGAGTTTGTGTGTCTGTGTGTGACTCTGTGTGTGACTGTGTTACTATGTGTGTGACTGTGTGTGCGTGGGTGTGTGTGTGTGTGTGTGTGTGTGTGTGTTATTTGAATGTCTTCACATGTCACAGCAGAGCAGTCAGCAGTACATACAGATATCAGCAGAGCAGTCAGCAGTACATACAGATATCAGCAGAGCAGTCAGCAGTACAAACAGATATCTACCAGCCCAGTGTTTCAGACCTTTTACACACAATATCACCTTAACTCCTTACACATGTGAGAACTGGCCTATATGGATAGGGCTTAATTGAACAATTATGGAAAGCATATGCAACACCATGGCAGCAATTAAAAAGGGAACAGTTTGGGGATTATGGGAAATGATTAGAGGAAAGGTGAGGACAACAGTTCACCTGACAGGACTGAATCCAAAACATTACATCGTTGATTTGGTGTGCATTTTACAGTTACTGTACTTATCGCCACATTTGTTGATAACGAAATCTAAAAATACTCTGGATACAATCAGTAACATGATAAGAATGATCTGACAATGGTTTGTGTGATGTTTTGTGGAAACGGGTGTTTCCACACCTCTCCAAAGTGTGCACAGTACCTACTCAATTTCAATGCACTTTTATGACTCAAAGAAGTCTTAAACTATAAGGTGCTTTTTTGAGCTCTCCTGTCGGTGCCATTGAGGAACTAGAGCAAGCGTAGTTGTGGTTGTATTGTTTGGAACACAGCCCGGCATCCCTGCCATCACACAATTACTGTTGTTGTTTACGCAATCCAAAAACGGTCCATTATAAATCACAATCTGGGTCAGGTGGGCATCATTTGAAAGCTCGTTCTCTTGCCAACATGACTGGCTAGGTTATAAAACAACATCTTACAGTGTTATTCTTTCACCAGGCAGTTCAGAGAAGCAGATGGTCATTTTGGTCGCATAGTATTGAATCATGAGTGCATTCAGATACTTCACAATACAACCAACATGGTCTCTTTCTGTTCAGGACAACCCAGGGTATAACGCCATGTCATCCTGTAACTATACATCAGACATAGTGATCATGAACCTTCACACTGTATATCACATGAGTTTTATGATATGGAAATGTGAAGTGCACATTTGGACTCCTGGGTGTTTGGCTTGCTTTTATGACATCAAAGGGTTATTCATTCTAATCTTCTCATTTTGCTAAATACATTGAGTCTTTGTAATCTACAGTCTTTCCCTCACTCACTCAGACAACAAAACATTAATCTACAGTCTTTTCCTCACTCACTCAGACAACAAAACATTCATCTACAGTCTTTCCCTCACTCAGACAACAAAACATTAATCTACAGTCTTTTCCCTCACTCAGACAACAAAACATTAATCTACAGTCTTTCCCTCACTCAGACAACAAAACATTAATCTACAGTCTTTTCCTCACTCACTCAGACAACAAAACATTAATCTACAGTCTTTCCCTCACTCACTCAGACAACAAACCATTCATCTACAGTCTTTTCCCTCACTCAGACAACAAACCATTAATCTACAGTCTTTTCCTCACTCAGACAACAAAACATTAATCTACAGTCTTTCCCTCACTCAGACAACAAAACATTCATCTACAGTCTTTTCCTCACTCAGACAACAAACCATTAATCTACAGTCTTTTCCTCACTCACTCAGACAACAAAACATTAATCTACAGTCTTTTCCTCACTCACTCAGACAACAAAACATTCATCTACATCTTTCCCTCACTCAGACAACAAAACATTCATCTACAGCTTTTCCCTCACTCAGACAACAAAACATTAATCTACAGTCTTTTCCTCACTCACTCAGACAACAAAACATTCATCTACATCTTTCCCTCACTCACTCAGACAACAAAACATTAATCTACAGCTTTTCCCTCACTCAGACAACAAACCATTCATCTACAGCTTTTCCCTCACTCAGACAACAAAACATTAATCTACAGTCTTTTCCCTCACTCACTCAGACAACAAACCATTCATCTACAGCTTTTCCCTCACTCAGACAACAAACCATTCATCTACAGCTTTTCCCTCACTCAGACAACAAACCATTCATCTACAGCTTTTCCCTCACTCAGACAACAAAACATTAATCTACAGTCTTTTCCTCACTCACTCAGACAACAAAACATTCATCTACAGCTTTTCCCTCACTCACTCAGACAACAAACCATTCATCTACAGCTTTTCCCTCACTCAGACAACAAACCATTCATCTACAGCTTTTCCCTCACTCAGACAACAAACCATTCATCTACAGCTTTTCCCTCACTCAGACAACAAAACATTAATCTACAGTCTTTTCCTCACTCACTCAGACAACAAAACATTCATCTACAGCTTTTCCCTCACTCACTCAGACAACAAAACATTAATCTACAGTCTTTTCCTCACTCACTCAGACAACAAACCATTAATCTACAGTCTTTTCCTCACTCACTCAGACAACAAAACATTCATCTACAGCTTTTCCCTCACTCAGACAACAAACCATTCATCTACAGTCTTTTCCTCACTCACTCAGACAACAAAACATTAATCTACAGCTTTTCCCTCACTCACTCAGACAACAAACCATTCATCTACAGCTTTTCCCTCACTCACTCAGACAACAAACCATTAATCTACAGTCTTTTCCTCACTCAGACAACAAAACATTAATCTACAGTCTTTTCCCTCACTCAGACAACAAAACATTAATCTACATCTTTCCCTCACTCAGACAACAAAACATTAATCTACAGTCTTTTCCTCACTCACTCAGACAACAAAACATTAATCTACAGTCTTTCCCTCACTCAGACAACAAAACATTAATCTACAGTCTTTTCCTCACTCACTCAGACAACAAAACATTAATCTACAGTCTTTTCCTCACTCACTCAGACAACAAAACATTAATCTACAGTCTTTCCCTCACTCACTCAGACAACAAAACATTAATCTACAGTCTTTTCCTCACTCACTCAGACAACAAAACATTCATCTACATCTTTCCCTCACTCAGACAACAAAACATTAATCTACAGTCTTTCCCTCACTCACTCAGACAACAAAACATTAATCTACAGTCTTTCCCTCACTCACTCAGACAACAAAACATTCATCTACAGCTTTTCCCTCACTCACTCAGACAACAAAACATTAATCTACAGTCTTTCCCTCACTCACTCAGACAACAAACCATTAATCTACAGTCTTTCCCTCACTCACTCAGACAACAAAACATTAATCTACAGTCTTTTCCTCACTCACTCAGACAACAAAACATTAATCTACAGTCTTTCCCTCACTCACTCAGACAACAAAACATTCATCTACAGTCTTTTCCTCACTCACTCAGACAACAAAACATTAATCTACAGTCTTTTCCCTCACTCACTCAGACAACAAACCATTCATCTACAGCTTTTCCCTCACTCAGACAACAAAACATTAATCTACAGTCTTTCCCTCACTCACTCAGACAACAAAACATTCATCTACAGTCTTTTCCTCACTCACTCAGACAACAAAACATTAATCTACAGTCTTTTCCCTCACTCACTCAGACAACAAACCATTCATCTACAGCTTTTCACTCACTCAGACAACAAAACATTCATCTACAGTCTTTTCCTCACTCACTCAGACAACAAAACATTCATCTACAGTCTTTTCCTCACTCACTCAGACAACAAAACATTAATCTACAGTCTTTCCCTCACTCAGACAACAAAACATTAATCTACAGCTTTTCCCTCACTCAGACAACAAACCATTTACAAAAGTTGCTCAAGTGTCAGTCAAAACCCACAGAGAGCTGTGAAGTGGAGACTGAGCTCTGATGTCATGTATAGCATGTTACTGTACAGACACTGATGTCATGTATAGCATGTTACTGTACAGACACTGATGTCATGTATAGCATGTTACTGTACAGACACTGATGTCATGTATAGCATGTTACTGTGTTACTGTACAGACACTGATGTCATGTATAGCATGTTACTGTGTTACTGTACAGACACTGAGCTCTGATGTCATCTATAGCATGTTACTGTACAGACACTGATGTCATGTATAGCATGTTACTGTGTTACTGTACAGACACTGAGCTCTGATGTCATGTATAGCATGTTACTGTACAGCCACTGTTTTCCAATTTAGCCATTAATCAGTGTTCAAATCTGCCAAGCCGTGGAAGGTGAAGCCGTGGGAGGTTAAGCCGTGGGAGGTGAAGCCGTGGGAGGGAAGGACGTGGGAGGGGTGGACGTGGGAGGGGTGGACGTGGGAGGTAAAGCCGTGGAAGGGGAGGCCGTGGGAGGTTAAGCCGTGGGAGGTTAAGCCGTGGGAGGGAAGGACGTGGGAGGGGTGGACGTGGGAGGTAAAGCCGTGGAAGGGGAGGCCGTGGGAGATTAAGACGTGGGAGGTTAAGCCGTGGGAGGGAAGGACGTGGGAGGGGTGGACGTGGGAGGTAAAGCCGTGGAAGGGGAGGCCGTGGGAGGGGAGGCCGTGGGAGGTTAAGCCGTGGGAGGGAAAGCCGTGGGAGGTTAAGCCTTGGGAGGGGAAGCCGTGGGAGGTTAAGCCTTGGGAGGGGAAGCCGTGGGAGGTTAAGCCATGGGAGGGGGAGCCTTGGGCGGGGAAGCCGTGGGAGGGGAGGCCGTGGGAGAGGAGGACGTGGGAGGTAAAGCCGTGGGAGGTAAAGCCGTGGGAGGGGAGGACGTGGGAGTGGAGGCCGTGGGAGGTGAAGCTGTGGGAGGTTAAGCCGTGGGAGGTAAAGCCGTGGGAGGGGAGGACGTGGGAGGTGAAGCCGTGGGAGGTGAAGCCGTGGGAGGTTAAGCCGTGGGAGGTAAAGCCGTGGGAGGGAAGGACGTGGGAGGGGCAGCCGTGGGAGGGGATGCCGTGGGAGGTGAAGCCGTGGGAGGTTAAGCCGTGGGAGGTAAAGCCGTGGGAGGGGAGGACGTGGGAGGGGCAGCCGTGGGAGGGGAGGCCGTGGGAGGTTAAGCCGTGGGAGGTGAAGCCGTGGGAGGTAAAGCCGTGGGAGGTTATGCCGTGGGAGGGGAAGCCTTGGGAGGGGAAGCCGTGGGAGGGGAGGACGTGGGAGGTTAAGCCGTGGGAGGGGAAGCCGTGGGAGGGGAAGCCGTGGGAGGTGAAACCGTGGGAGGTAAAGCCGTGGGAGGGGAAGCCGTGGGAGGGAAAGCCGTGGGAGGGGAGGCCGTGGGAGGTAAAGCCGTGGAAGGGGAGGCCGTGGGAGGGAGGACGTGGGAGGTGAAGCCGTGGGAGGTTAAGCCGTGGGAGGGGAGGCCGTGGGAGGGAGGACGTGGGAGGTGAAGCCGTGGGAGGTTAAGCCGTGGGAGGGGAGGCCGTGGGAGGGAGGACGTGGGAGGTGAAGCCGTGGGAGGTTAAGCCGTGGGAGGGGAGGCCGTGGGAGGGGAAGCAGATACTGATTCCTGTCTATGTGATGTTATTTTATTCAGTCACATGTTTGTTTTTTCCATTTTTTTGTGGTTCTTTTTGTTCTCTTATCTCTCTTACTTGAATCTAACAGAACATCTCTAGCCTTTCCTTCTCTTTTTCCTCCTTCTCTCCTCTCCTTCATGTTCCTAGTTTCCACATCAGCTAGTTCTCCTCCCAGTCTCCAGGTCTGTCTGAGTGAACGTCACCTCGGCCAGTCTACTGGGCCAGTCTCCAGGTCTGTCTGAGTGAACGTCACCTCGGCCAGTCTACTGGGATATGATCCTTTGTCAGTCTGTCACACACTCAACTTTGTGTGTGCACGTGTGTCTGTGCACGTGTGTCTGTGCACGTATGTCTGTGCATGTGTGTCTGTGCATGTGTGTGTGCACGTATGTCTGTGCACGTGTGTCTGTGCACGTATGTCTGTGCATGTGTGTCTGTGCATGTGTGTGTAGGTCAGGGTACTTGAAAGTTCATTTGTTATTTCATTACGTGGCCATGAATTACTTTTCCAACGACATGTGTGTGTGTGTGTGTGTGCATGTGTGTGTGCGCGTGTGTGTGACTGGTTTCCTTACCCAGTATAGCCAGCACAGTGTTGTCCTTCAGCACCTCCATGGACCCAGAGCAGACAAAGTAGATGGCCTGCAGGGCGTCTCCCTGGCGGATGAGATACTCCCCCGGGGCGCAGAACGACGTCTTGATGATGAGGGACAGGGAGCGCAGACACCCCCTACTGGCCGACTCAAACAGCGGCAGCTGCAGCAGCTCTTTGTTCAGGTGCATGGCGATGTCTGCCCTCAGCTCATCTGGGAAGTCCTTCAACAACTAGTGAAGCAAAATGAGAAAGGGAATCAAATATGAGCGATTGAGTTGGGACAGAGAGGATTGACAGATGAGATGGAAAGTTGAAGAGGTGGCACAGGGGGATGAGAGGCAAAACAAGTGATAGGACTTGAGAAAAGAACTGACAGAAGAATCAACACAGGAGGAACCAACAGCAGCATTTGAAAGAAAACAAGACAGAGCGAAAGAAGAGAGTGAAAGAGAAGAGAGAGAGAGAGAAGAGATAGAGAAGAGCGAGATTGAGAGAGAGAAGAAAGATCGAGGAGAGAGAGAGAGGGGAAAGAGAAGAGAGTGAGAGTGAGAGTGAAGGTGTGAGAGTCAGTGAGAGCATAGACGTTTGAGACAGTGAGAGCATAGATATGAGAAACAGTGAGAGCAAGGCGTGAGTGACAGTGAGAGCAAGGCGTGAGTGACAGAGAGAGACAGTGAGAGCAAGGCGTGAGTGACAGTGAGAGCAAGGCGTGAGTGCCAGTGAGAGCAAGGCGTGAGTGACAGTGAGAGCAAGGCGTGAGTGACAGTGAGAGCAAGGCGTGAGTGACAGTGAGAGCAAGGCGTGAGTGACAGTGAGAGACTTCTGTTGTTCTAACCCACCTCACTGACGTCGATGCCGTTGTTGACGGACCAGGTGGTCTGGAAGCACTCCAGCATGCGTTGCTCCAGGGCTTTGGGCAGGCGGTGGACCCTGATGAAGTCCTTCAGGTCCTTGGTACGGGTGTGGTAGAGGGAGCGCCGAGAGTACATCCTCTGAATGATGGCGGTCACGTTACCAAACACCACCGCATGCATCAGGGCTGGAGGCAGAGGGACAAGGACCGGTTAATGTTTGTGTGCATGTGTATCTGTGTGTGTGTGTGTGTTTGTGTGTATCTGTGTGTGTGTGTGTGTGTGTATCTGTGTGTGTGTGTGTATCTGTGTTTGTGTGTATGTGTGTGTGTGTGTGTATCTGTGTGTGTGTGTGTGTGTGTGTGTGTGTGTGTGTGTGTGTGTGTGTGTGTGTGTATCTGTGTATGTATGTGTGTGTGTGTGTGTGTATATGTGTGTGTGTGTATCTGTGTGTGTGTGTGTGTGTATCTGTGTGTGTGTGTATCTGTGTATCTGTGTGTGTGTGTGTGTGTGTGTGTGTTCAAATACAGAATCAGTATTATATTAATACATAACAATAGAAACAGAAAACAGTTTCATATAGAGTGCATTCGGAAAGTATTCAGACCCCATTCTGGAATGGAAAAGGGGAAGGGGATAAACACATTTTTCCCTCATTAATCTACACATAAATACCCCATAAGTATTCAGACCCTTTGCTCGAAATGTAGCTCAGGTGCATCCTGTTTCCATTGATCATCCTTGAGATGTTTCTACAACTTGTTTGGAGTCCACCCAGTGGTAAATTCAGTTGATTGAACATGATTTGGAAAGGCACACACCTGTCTATATAAGTTCCCACAGTTGACAGTACATGTCAGAGCAAAAACCAAGCCAGGAAGTCAAAGGAATTGCCCGTAGAGCTCCAAGACAGGATTGTGTCGAGGCACAGATCTGGGGAAGGGCATCAAAACATTTTTGTAGCATTAAAGCTCCCCAACAACACAGTGGCCTCCATCATTCTTAAATGGAGACATTCGGAACCACCAAGGCTCTTCTACTCTGCAGCACTTCACCGATCAGGCCTTTATGGTAGAGTGGCCAGACGGAAGACACTCCTCAGTAAAAGTCACATGACAGCCCACTTGGAGTTTTCCAAAAGGCACCTAAAGACTCTCAGACCATGAGAAACAAGAT
Source organism: Oncorhynchus mykiss (assembly GCF_057628025.1). Lineage (NCBI taxonomy): Eukaryota > Metazoa > Chordata > Actinopteri > Salmoniformes > Salmonidae > Oncorhynchus > Oncorhynchus mykiss. Next base: position 43,843,140 of record NC_143043.1, read on the forward strand.
TATCTGGTCTGATGAAACCAAGATTGAACTCTTTGGCCTGAATGCCAAGCGTCACGTCTGGAGGAAACCTGACACCATCCCCATCCACAGTGAAGCATGGTGGTGGTAGCATCATGCTGTGGGGATGTTTTTCAGCTGCAGGGACTGGGAGACTAGTCAGGATCGAGGGAAAGATGAATGGAGAAAAGTACAGAGAGATTCTTGATGAAAACCTGCTCCAGAACGCTCAGGACCTCAGACTGGGGCGATTTGATTTGATTTGATGATTTGGGGCGAAGGTTCACCTTCCAACAGGACATCAACCTTAAGCACACAGCCAAGACAACGCAGGAGTGGCTTCGGGACAAGTCTCTGAATGTCCTTGAGTAGCCCAGCCAGAGCCTGGACCTGAAAATAGTTGTGCAACGACGCTCCCCATCCAACCTGACAGAGCTTCAGAGGATCTGCAGAGAAGAATGGGAGAAACTCCCCAAATACAGGCGTGCCAAGCTTGTAGCGTCATACCCAAGAAGACTCAAGGCTGTAATTGCTGCCAAAGGTGCTTCGACAAAATACTGAGTAAAGGGTCTGAATACTTATGTAAATGTGATATTTAAGTTTTTTATTTTTAATACATTTAACAAAAACCTCTTTTTGCTTCGTCATTATGGGGCGTTGTGAGTAGATTGATGAGGGGGTAAAACTTTTTAATCCATTTTAGAATGAGGCTGTTGTAACGTAGCAAAATGTGTACAAAGTCAAGGGGTCTGAATACTTTCCGAATGTACTGCACATATAGACAGATATATAGATATTAGATGCACAATAATCTTATGTACCAAGCTCGGAAAATAGCTGTCAGTCATACTTACAGGAGGTTCACTGCTCACAGCATTTCAATAGCATACCCCTGCCAAAATAGAGATGTGCCAATCTCACTGCTTTGCTCTCTCTCTCTCTCTCTCTCTCCCTCTCTCTCCCTCTCTCTCTCTTCCTCTGATTTCCTTTATTAAAGCTTCTCCTTCTCTCTCTGTGTCTGATTATGGCTCACCCCTTTCTAACACCCCCTCTCCCACCTTATCTCCCTCTCCCTTTCTCTCTCTCTCGCTCTTTCTCTCTCGCTCTCCCTTTCTCTCTCTCGCTCTCCCTTTCTCTCTCTCTCCTCTTCTCCTCTCTCTCTCTCCTCCTCTCCCCTCTCTCACTCCTCTTCTCATCTCTCTCTCTCTCCTCCTCCTCTCCCCTCTCTTGCTCCTCCTCTCCCCTCTCTCTCTCCTCTTCTCCTCTCTCTCTCTCTCTCTTTCTCTCTCTCTCTATTTTTCTCCCCCCCTCTCTCTCCTCCTCTCTGCTCTCTCTCTCCTCCTCTCTCTCTCCTTTTCTCTCTCTCTCCTCCTCTCTCTCTCCCCTCTCTCTCCTCTTCTCTCTCTCTCTCCTCCTCTCCCCTCTCTCTCTCTCTCTCTCTCTCCATGCTGACAGCTACTGCGGAGGGGAGAGGAGATGAGATGAGGTTCCAGTCTGACAGTGATCTGATCTGCAGTCTGAGAGCTGCACACACACACTCACTATGCACTGATGGAACAGAACACTTTGACTCTGTGTGATTGTGTGGGTGGTTGTTTGGGGGTTTGCAAGAATGTGTGTGTGTGTGTGTGTGTGTGTGTGTGTGTGTGTGTTTACATCAGTGATTGAGGTTGAGTGTGAGGGTGTGTGTCTGAGGGAGGCGCCGCTAACGAGGGTGTTGAAGTGTGTGTGTACATGGATTGTTAACTATTAGAGCCAATTGAAGCAGCCACATGGACCGGGCCAGACTCTCCCCTGAACTATTAGACAGACAGTGATTATCCCGGTCCAATGATCCTGGATGGTTTCATCATTGTTATTGTGTAACAGTCTGGTTCTGGGTAGACAGGTTGTTGTGTATGCCTATTGTTTCTCCCTGTGAGGCTGTCTCTCTCTGTTTCAGTCAATGCTCTCCATCTGTCTGGAATATCGTCACATTTACGTAGTATAGGACTGGAACTAGTTCGGCTGTGTTTAAACCTCAACTCTCCAGGCAGGGCAGGTTAAGCAAATGTCCTATTTTTTCATATTTACTGTACATATTCTAATGAGACAATGGGCAGGATTTACTGTATGTGTGTATGTGGTTGTGTGTTGTGTGTCTGGGGGGGGGGGGGGGGGGGGGGTTGTGTGGGTGTGTCTATGTGGCTGCCACACTTGTTTTTAAAGTGGCCTGAGAATATGTCCTCTCTCATCAATGCACCTACCCCTAAAAATCACCACATCTCTATCTCATGAAACAGACCTTTACTGCCCCACTCTAACTAAATAAGAACCAGACTGGAAGTACAGCATGCCAAATGGCCCCCTATTTCCTAAATAGTGAACTACTTTTGATCAGGGCCCATAGGGTACCATGTGAAATGGGGTGCCATTTGACATGCAAACATTCACCACTCTCTAGTTACATTATTGACAGTTGTTCCATTTGCAAGAAGCCCTAGAAAAGGCAGTTTACTGCCAAAACGTTGCTGTTTTTAAATCTGAGGAGAATGTTTCCATATTTAATCATCCCAAAATGGGACCAGGAAAGTGCTTGTTCTCTGTGGTGTGGCCTCATGGGAGATGTAGTCTAAGCCTGCATTCACTAAAACTATGGGGCATAGAGAGCATCCATGAGCAATTTGAAGGACCTGGTACTTATGGACCTACAGTTGAAGTCGGAAGATTCCATACACCTTAGCCAAATACATTTAAACTCAGTTTTTCACAATTCCTGACATTTAATCCTAGTAAAAATTCGCTGTCTTAGGTCAGTTAGGATCACCACTTTATTTTAAGAATGTGAAATGTCTGAATAATTGTAGAGAGAATGATAATGAAATTATCAAATGATAATTTGAGGTTTTATTTCTTTCATCACATTCCCAGTGGGTCAGAAGTTTACATACACTCAATTAGTATTTGGTAGCATTGCCTTGAAATTGTTTAACTTGGGTCAAACATTTCAGGTATCCTTCCACAAGCTTCCCTCAACAAGTTGGGTGAATTTTGGCCCATTCCTCCTGACAGAGCTGGTGTAACTGAGTCAGGTTTGTAGGCCTCCTTGCTTGCACACGCTTTTTCAGTTCTGCCCACACATTTTCTACGGGATTGAGGTCAGGGCTTTGTCATGGCCACTCCAATATCTTGACTTGTTGTCCTTGAGCCATTTTGCCACAACTTTGGAAGTATGCTTGGAGTCATTGTCCATTTGGAAGACCCATTTGCGACCAAGCTTTAACTTTCTGACTGATGTCTTGAGATGCTGCTTCAAGATATCCACATAATTTTCCGTCCTCATGATGCCATCTATTTTGTGAAGTGCACCAGTCACTCCTGCAGCAAAGCACCTACACAACATGATGCTGCCCCCCCCCGTGCTTCACGGTTGGGATGGTGTTCTTCGGCTTGAAAGCCTCCCCCTTTTTCCTCCAAACATAACGATGGTCATTATGGCCAAACAGTTCTATTTTTGTTTCATCAGACCAGAGGACATTTCTCCAAAAAGTACGACCTTTGTCCCCATGTGCAGTTGCAAACCATAGTCTGGCTTTTTTTATGGCGGTTTTGGAGCAGTGGCTTCTTCCTAGCATCTTCACAAGGTCCTTTGTTGTTGTTCTGGGATTGATTTGCACTTTGATTGATTTGCACCAAAGTAAGTTAATCTCTAGGAGACAGATCGCGTCTTGGTGGTATGACGGCTGCGTGGTCCCATGGTGTTTATACTTGCGTACTATTGTTTGTACAGATGAAAAAAACTGTGCAAAACTTTCATCAAGGCAAAAGGTAGCTACTTTGAAGAATCTAAAATCTAAAATCTACTTTGTTTTGTTTAACACTTTTTGGTTACTACATATGTGTCCATATGTGTTATTTCATAGCTTTGATGTCTTCACTATTATTCTAAAATGTAAAAAATAGTAAAAATAAAGAAAAACCCTGGAATGAGTAGGTTTGTACAAACTTTTCATATCCCTTGACTTTTTCCACATTTTGTTACGTTACAGCCTTATTCTAAAATGGATTAAATTGAGGGAAAAAAATCCTCAGCAATCTACACACAATACCCCATAATGACAAAGCGAAAACAGGTTTTTTGATTTTTTTGCAAATTCATTATAAATAAAAACAAGTATTCAGACCCTTTACCATGAGACTTGAAATTGAGCTCAAGTGCATCCTGTTTCCATTGATCATCCTTGAGATGTTTCTATAACTTGATTGCAGTCAACCTGTTGTAAATTCAATTGATTGGAGATTATTTGGAAAAGCACACACCTGTCTATACAAGGTCCCACAATTTATTAGAGTTTATGTCAGACCAAAAACCAACCCATGAGGTTGTTTCTACAACTTGATTGGTGTCCACCTGCTCCCATCTTTCTTAAATGGAAGAAGTTTGAAACCACCAAGACTCTTCCTAGAGTTGGCTGCACGGATGTGACCAAGAACCTGATGGTCACTCTGACAGAGCTCCAGAGTTCCTCTGTGGAGATGGGAGAAACTTCCAGAAGGACAACCATCTCTGCAGCACTCCACCAATCAGGCCTTTATGGTAGAGTGGCCAGACAGAAGCCACTCCTCAGTAAAAGGAACATGACAGGCCGCTTGGAGTTTGTCAAAAGGCACCTAAAGACTCTCAGACCATGAGAAACAAGATTATCTGGTCTGATGAAACCAAGATTGAACTCTTTGGCCTGAATGCCAAGCGTCACATCTGGAGGAAACCTGGCATCATCCTTAAGGTGAAGCATGGTGGTGGCAGCATCATGCTGTGGGAATCTTTTTCAGCGGCAGTGACATGGAGACTAGTCAGGATTGAGGGAAAGATGAAAGATGAACAGAGCAAAGTACAGAGAGATCTTTGATCCAGAGCGCTCAGGACCTCAGACTGGGATGAAGGTTCACGTTCCAACAGGACAACGACCCTAAGCACACAGCCAAGAGGATGCAGGAGTGGCTTTGTGACAAGTTTCTGAATGTCTTTGAGTGGCCCAGCCAGAGCCTGTACTTGAACCCGATCGAACATCTCTGGAGTGACCTGAAAATAGCTGTGCAGCAATGTTCCCCATCAAACCTGACAGAGCTTGAGAGTATCTGCCGAAAAGAATCACAGCCAAAGGTGCTTCAACAAAGTACTGAGTAAAGGGTCTGAATACTTATGTAAATGTGATATTTCAGGTGTTTTATTTTGAAACATTTTAGAGATAACTTACGTGGGGATACGTGTTAACAGCAACCTTGGGAAAATCCTCTGTATTATCATTAACAGCAGACTTGTACATTTCCTCAGTGAAAACAATGTACTGAGCAAATGTCAAATTGGCTGTTTAACAAATTATTGTACGACAGACCACGTATTCACCCTACACACCCAAATTGACAAACAAAGGCAAAGTCTTCCCATGCTTTGTTGATTTCAAAAAAGCTTCATGTACACAAACAACACGTGTGCGGTTAAAATTGGCAAAAAACACATTTCTTTCCAAACTAGAATGCTATTTGTCCCTAAACAGAGAGTACACAGTGGCACAATACCTGACCACTGCCACTGACCCAAACTTAACAAAATCTTTGACTATGTACAGACTCAGTGAGCATAGCCTTGCTATTAAGAAAGGCCTCCATAGGCAGACCTGGCTCTCGAAAAGGCAGGCTATGTGCACACTGCCCAAAAAATGTGATGGAAACTAAGTTGCATTTCGTAACCTCCTGCCAAATATATGACCATATTAGAGGCACATATTTCCCTCAGATTACACAGATCCACAAAGGATTCGAAAACAAACCACATTTTTCCATCATATCTATTGAGGGAAATACCACAGTGTGCCATCACGGGAGCAATATTGCCTGTTGCCACAAAACCTGTTGCCACAAGATAAGGTCAACCAGTGAAGTGTAATTGCAACCCATATTTATATTTATTTATTTTCCCTTTTGTACTTGAACTATTTGCACATAATGACGAGAGAGAGAGAGAGAGAGAGAGAGAGAGAGAGAGAGAGAGAGAGAGAGAGAGAGAGAGAGAGAGAGAGAGAGAGAGAGAGAGAGAGAGAGAGAGAGAGAGAGAGAGAGAGAGAGAGAGAGAGAGAGAGAGAGAGAGAGAGAGAGAGAGAGAGAGAGAGAGAGAGAGAGAGAGAGAGAGAGAGAGAGAGAGAGAGAGAGAGAGAGAGAGAGAGAGAGAGAGAGAGAGATATCTCTCAGACTCTCAGTTATGTCTTAGCTAATGACAATATGCCATAGCATTGTTGAATAGCTGTAGAATCAGTGGTCTAGTTCTAAACAGAATACACCAGAGAGGGACAGGAGAGGAGGCACACAGCAGATGGTTTATCTATCCCCTGACACCACTGAAACCTGACATTCTCACTAACCAATAATGTTCCTGTTGTATCTCCAGGGACTCACCTCCTATGAGCATGGTGCAGATGGAGAAGATCTTCTCTGAGTCGGTGTTGGCTGAGACGTTTCCGAAGCCCACGCTGGTCAGACTGCTCAGAGCGAAGTACAGAGACGTCACGTAGGAGCTCCTCACTGATGGACCCCCACCCAGCATTCCTCCACTCTGACCCACCCTGACCCCCACCCCGCCAGCCCCAGCCCCCATCCACGTGGCGTTCCACTGGCTGGAGTTCCACGAGTCTCGCCCCGCCAGCTCCGACCCGGACACATTCCATTGGCTGCTGTTGGCATGCAGGGAGTCAACAATTGCAGGGTGCAGCAAATCAGGAGCCAGAGTGGCCAGGGGAGATACAAAATAAGGGGTGCCCAGACGCTTTCCCAATTCGTGTAGCCAACCTGAGACAGGGCGAGAGAGAGGGAGGGGGAAAGAGAGAAGGAGTAAGAGATGTAGGGGTAGAGGATAGGTAGGGAGGGAGGGGAGAGAGAGAGAGGAGGAGAAATGAAAAAGAAGAGATTATTAAATGATTAATACACAGTGGACAGTGATCCACAGAAACACACTCATTGGGGACGTAGCTTTGACCTTGTAATTGAGCTAGGCTGTCAGAGAGCCTTGCATGCAGGCCCAATGTACGCACACACCTTGAAGCTGACCCAACCTGTCAGAGAGCCATGCGGGCCCACTGGTAATGAATGTCTCTGGGTAGCCTCAGTGAACTGAATGAGAAAAAAAATCATTAGGAATGTAACATCAGTTGTTGCCTAATTAGCTTGTCATTAGGCAAGCTAGCATTTCTAGGACGTGGTCCCGTGTCGCTCAGTTGGAAGAGCATTGCGCATCCCCACAGGGTACCAGTGCAAAAAAGTATGAAAATGTTTGCACTCACTACTCTGGAGAAGAGCGTCTGCTAAAAGACTAACATGTCAATGTAAAGTATTTGTGGAACAGAATGGATGAATAAAGGGTGTGATTGTGCTGATTTGTGCGACCAGTGTGTCAGTATGTAGCGGTATATATTTCTTTATCAATGTGTTTGTTTGTGCACTGGGGTAGGTCTTTTGAATTGGTTTGCTTGTGTGGCTGTGTGAACATAACACATTATCTAAGCACTTGGGAGAACTTTCTCAGTCAGCTTTTCTGAACACAGCAAAGCCAGATCAAATTAATTTGCTCTCCATGGTTCCTGAACTAACTCTCTGACAACCCCTCCTCTGCCCTTGTCCAAGGTTCTGAACCTACTCTACTCTCTCTCTCATCTACCTCCTACAGTTGATCTGCCTCTGTCCATGGTACTTCACGCACCCTCTTCTCCTTTGCGCAGGCATGATGCTGTCCATGGTGCTGAACTCCAGCACAGACCTCTATGGACGGGTTGGCTGTCTAGCAACCAAACCAACGCGTACGCAACTATGGGGCAAAGCAGACTGGGTCGGCTTAGATTGTTGACAACATGTAAACTATATTTTATCTTCAAATGTTTATTGAAAACATTATACAGTGCATTCGGAAAGTATTCAGACTCCTTGACGTTGTCCACATTTTGTTACGTTACAGCCTTATTCTAAAATTGATTAAATTAATTGTTTTCCTCATCAATCTACACACAATACCCCATAATGACATCACAATACCCCATAATGACATCACAATACCCCATAATGACAAAGCAACTACAGAAATACCTTATTTACATAAGTATTCAGACCCTTTGCTATGAGACTCAAAAATGATATCAGGTGCATCCTGTTTCCATTGATCATCCTTGAGATGTTTCTACAACTTGATTGGAGTTCACCTGTGGTAAGTTCAATTGATTGGACATTTGGAAAGGCTAAAAATTAGGTCCCACAGTTGACAGTGCATGTCAGAGCAAAAACCAAGCCATGTGGTTCAACAAATTGTCCGTAGAGCTCAGAGACAGGATTGTATCGAGTTGTTAATCATGAAACATACACCCCCGCGACACACAGAGAATATAGGTGGCTTTACCGACTCCGACAGCATATCCCGAGAGAGCCATGTTTCCGTGAAAAAAAGAGTATGTTACAATCCCTGATGTCTCTCTGGAAAGTAACCCTTGCCCTAATTTCGTTGACCTAGGGACTGGACATTCGCGAGTAATATACTTGGAAGCAGTGGGTGGTAGAGCTGGTCGTAGTGCTGGTAAGTTGATGTCGCTCTGATATCCAATAGTTCTTCTTGCAGTATGTAATAACATTTAAGATTTTCTGGGCTAACAATGTAAGAAATAATACAGAAAAAATAAATACTGCAAAGTTTCCCAAGGACTAGAAGCGAGGCAGCCCTCTCCGTTGGCGCCATCTCTGGAGAAACCTGAAAATAGCTGTGCAGTGATGCTCCCCCATCCAACCTGGAAGAGCTTGACAGGATCTGCAGAGAAGAATGGGAGAAACTCCCCAAATACATGTTTGCCAAGCTTGTAGCATCATACTCAAGAAGACTCGAGGCTGTAATCACTGAAAAAGGTGCTTCAACAAAGTACTGAGTGAAGGGTCAGTATCCTTATGTAAATATGATATCCGTTTTTATATTTTTATAAATTTCCTAAAATTGAAAAAATATATATAGTTTTTGCTTTGTCATTATCAGGTATTGTGTGTAGACTGATGAGGGGAAAAAACTACTTAATCCATTTTAGAATAAGGGCTGTAACGTAACAAAATGTGAAAAAAGTCAAGGGGTTTAAATACTTTCTGAATGTACTGTACATTTGCACAATGAGCACACGTTGTCTTTTAAATACATCGTTACAGTTGTTGGTTAGATAGCTAGCTGGTCGTTGTCTTTTAAATACATCGTTACAGTTGTTGGTTAGATAGCTAGCTGGTCGTTGTCTTTTAAATACATCGTTACAGTTGTTGGTTAGATAGCTAGCTGGTCGTTGTCTTTTAAATACATCGTTACAGTTGTTGGTTAGATAGCTAGCTGGTCGTTGTCTTTTAAATACATCGTTACAGTTGTTGGTTAGATAGCTAGCTGGTCGTTGTCTTTTAAATACATCGTTACAGTTGTTGGTTAGATAGCTAGCTGGTCGTTGTCTTTTAAATACATCGTTACAGTTGTTGGTTAGATAGCTAGCTGGTCGTTGTCTTTTAAATACATCGTTACAGTTGTTGGTTAGATAGCTAGCTGGTCGTTGTCTTTTAAATATATCGTTACAGTTGTTGGTTAGATAGCTAGCTGGTCGTTGTCTTTTAAATACATCGTTACAGTTGTTGGTTAGATAGCTAGCGAATCTTTGCCATATTAGCATAGACGTGATATAAGTCAAAACATCTCAAAACAACACAATAACAATATCAATAACAAGATACAACAAGCTGAAATGAGCCACCTACGATTCCCCACATGGCAGCTTCGAGTCATTGTTGCTAGGTATCTGGCCATCTAGAACCATAACAACACACATCCTTCAGCCCCATTGAAGCGTGCTCATCGTTTTCCTGACGTTGCCAGCTAACCCTGAGTGGTGCAGCGGTCTAAAGCACTGCATCTCAGTGCAAGAGGCATCCCTACAGTCCCTGGTTTGAAACCAGGCTGTATCACATCCAGCCGTGATTGGGAGTCCCATAGGGGGCCCAATTGGTCCAGTAGGCTGTCATTGTAAATAAGAATTTGTTCTTAACTGACTTGCCTAGTTAAATAAATAAAATAAAAACCTGTCTACACAAGGATGCTAGCAGGCTTACTATCCTCTTTGTAAAGAACTGGATCAGAGACAGAACATGATTGATTTGTGATTTATCTCCGGATGTGTCCCTGGGGGTTCCATACTGTTATTATACCACTCACTCCACTCCATCTCTCTCTATCTGTCAGTCTGTCATTCACCCAGCCCACTCAGTCTTTAAGAAAGAGAGAAAGAGAGGGAGATCAGTCTGTTCTGCTGCAGTGTGAAGCTTTGAAGTGATACTGAAAGATAGCCACCTCTCTGAGAGATCAGTCTTCACAGCAGTCAAAACAACAGGAAGAGATCCGTCTTCAAAGCAGTCTAAACAACAGGAAGAGATCCGTCTTCACAGCAGTCAAAACAACAGGAAGAGATCCGTCTTCACAGCAGTTAAAACAACAGGAAGAGATCAGTTTTCACAGCAGTCAAAACAACAGGAAGAGAGGGAGAGGACGATGAGGAAGAGAGAAAGAGGGTGATGAGGAAGATGAGGATGAGGAGGAGAGAGGAAAGAGGATGATGAGGAGGAGGAAAAGAGAGAAAGAGGAGGATGAGGGAGAGAGAAAGAGGAGGATGAGGAAGAGAGAAAGAGGAGGATTAGGAAGAGAGAGGAAGAGGATGATGAGGAAGAGAGAGAAAGAAGAGGATGAGGAAGAGAGAGAAAGACAGATGGGGAGAAAGAGAATGCTAGATGAGGAAAACAAGGTATAGGAAAACAGGTCTCACTATGAAGTGCTGACAGAGAGAAAGTTAGAAACCACACACACACGCGCGCGCGCCAGTGAGTTGTCACTGCTGGAAATTCTCTACCCACTGGTCAAAAGTAGTGCATTATATAGGGAATAGGGTGCCATTTGGGACACAGATAGACTAGTCAGGGACCCCTTTTATGCTGCATTCACCTTAGTCAATGCTCCTTTTGTCCTATTGTAAATGCTATATCCAAGGTCTCACACACACTTAGACTTGCTGGGAACACTTTCAACACAATGTTTACTTTCCAAGAAATACCTATTAGCTTTTTCATAATACAACATAACAGTATAATTGAGGCAGCAGGCTCACTCTAGCCCTTTCTCCTACCCCCTCTTCCCTCTCTCTCTCCATTGCCTGTGTGTTGTCTGGTTCAGTGGAGACGGCACTACAGGGTTCTGCAGTAGTCTGCTGGATAGTTGGCCATTTGTTAGAGTGTACTGTGGCTGTGCCAGCATGGGAGAGCAGGGAGCTGTACTGTGGCTGTGCCAGCATGGGAGAGCAGGGAGCTGTACTGTGGCTGTGCCAGCATGGGAGAGCAGGGAGCTGTACTGTGGCTGTGCCAGCATGGGAGAGCAGGGAGCTGTACTGTGGCTGTGCCAGCATGGGGGAGCAGGGAGCTGTACTGTGGCTGTGCCAGCATGGGACAGCTGCAACAAACACTCAAACTGGACAGTTTTATCTCAATCTCTTCATTCAAAGACTCAATCATGGACACTTACTGCATTGCATGATGTATTATTGTCTCTACCTTCTTTCCCTGCGTACTGTTGTCTGTGCCCAACAATGTTTGTACCCTGTTTTGTGCTGCTACCATGTTGTGCTGCTGCCATGTTGTGTTGATACCATGTTGTTGTCATGTTGTGTTGCTACCATGTTGTTGTCATGTTGTGTTGCTACCATGCTGTGTTGTCATGTGTTGCTTCCTTGCTATGTTGTTGTCTTATGTCTCTCTTTATGTAGTGTTGTGTTGTCTCTCTTGTCGTGATGTGTGTTTTGTCCTATATTTATATTACATTTATTTGTTTATTTTTAATCCCAGCCCCCGTCCCCACAGGAGGCCTTTTGCCTTCTGGCAGGCCGTCATTGTAAATAAGTTTGTTCTTAACTGACTTGCCTAGTTAAAGTTTAAATAAAATAAAAGGAGCAGGGAACAGATGGCTGATATTCAACTATCTAGAACCTAAAACGGTTCTCCGGCTCCCTCCATAGGAGAACACTTTGAAGACCCCTTTTTGGTTCCAAGTAGAACCTTTTTGGGTTTCATGTAAAACCATTTCCACAGAGGGTTCTACATGGAACCCTAAAGACCAAAAAGGCTTTCACCTGGCACCAAAAAGGGTTCTCCTATGGGGACAGCCCGAGAACCTTTTCATTAAGAGTGCAGGAGCTGCTCCCTGGACTTGAATTAGTGATGTGACTGCAGACATTCACAGGACAACCCTACAGTACCTGTAGACATTCACAGTACAACCCTACAGTACCTGTAGACATTCACAGTACAACCCTACAGTACCTGGAGACATTCACAGTACAACCCTACAGTACCTGGAGACATTCACAGTACAACTCTACAGTACCTGGAGACATTCACAGTACAACCCTACAGTACCTGGAGACATTCACAGTACAACCCTACAGTACCTGGAGACATTCACAGTACAACCCTACAGTACCTGTAGACATTCACAGTACAACCCTACAGTACCTGTAGACATTCACAGTACAACACAGTACCTGGAGACATTCACAGTACAACCCTACAGTACCTGTAGACATTCACAGGACAACCCTACAGTACCTGTAGACATTCACAGTACAACCCTACAGTACCTGTAGACATTCACAGAGGAACCCTACAGTACCTGTAGACATTCACAGTACAACCCTACAGTACCTGGAGACATTCACAGTACAACCCTACAGTACCTGGAGAAATTCACAGTACAACCCTACAGTACCTGCAGACGCATGCACACCCCTGTCTCCTCTCTACCTCCCCTGTCTCCTCTCTACCTCCCCTGTCTCCTCTCTACCTCCCCTGTCTCCTCTCTACCTCCCCTGTCTCCTCTCTACCTCTGTGTTAAGCCTTTTTCCTCTGCTGAGACCTGTCTAGATGTATGGTGTTCTCTACTGCTCTCGGCCTGCCTCGACGTACAGCTTTGAATGAATAACCCAAGTGTTTTAATAATGTCATATCCATCCATTATTAATCTCTGAGCTGCAATGTGGCTCACCTGCATGCCTGCCTATTGATGTGTGTGCCATGATTAGAGATATAGGCCGGGAGCTTGGAGATAAAAAACCCTCTCACTCACAAAACCTCTAACACACACACACACACACACACACACACACACACACACACACACACACACACACACACACACACACACACACACACACACACACACACACACACACACACACACACACACACACACACACACACACACAGCTACATACATCTACACACACGCAGCAGGCACGCACGCCTGTAAAATATCTGATGACGTTGTTGTTTTGTGAGCTTCTGGTGCTGTTGATGTGTTTTGGTCTGTAAACACTGCTGAACTGTAATAACTAAACATTGAAGACCTCAGGCTTATGAGACCTGAGTGTTTCTGTGTGTCTGTTTTGGAAATGGACAATTTGCTATTACAGTCAATGCTATAATGCTCTTGAAAGACAATTCAAGACTCTCACTTAAAGAAAATAATCATTTTTGCCTCACATATTAAGTACCATTAGAACATAGATGAAATGGTCCAACTAGTCTCTATACTGACATGTGACAAGGCCTAACCAATCTGTTATCATCTGAATTAGTAGAAGATCATTCTGACCACTGAACATCATTCTGACCACCACTGGTTCTAGAAAGACACTGTCAGCAACCCTCTGGGGATAAGTGTCCCTGTTCATCTTATGGGGGACCAAATACAAAACTGAATCTAGGTAGGTACTCCTACTGCCCATAAATATTGACCCCTGAGCCATGACTGTGGGTCAGACTGGACAGACTCTAACGGTCTCTTGTCCTCTTCATTCCAGTGGCAGCTCCACAAAGTGACTGACCACTGAGCTGTATTGTTCAGGTAGTTACTGTCTCAGGTGATCAGCTGTGACTATAGAGCCGGGGCTCTGCTTGGTTCAGTTCAATATGACACACACACACAACGTGGTAACTGACATGAAGTGCCACGCTGTTCAGAGCCCGACGTGTGTGTGTGTCTGTGTGTACGTGTGGTTATACATGTTTTTCTAGGCAGTATTTTAATCAAAATGTGACTGAGACAGGGTGCTTGTGTGAAAGGTTGGTGTGTGAATATTTAAATGAGTGTGTCTGTTCTCTGTCAGATTATTTGTGTGGGTGTTCAGGCTGGAAAGCAGCAGTAATGTGACAGAACTAAAGCCTCTTTCAGGCACGTTCTCTCATTTGTCTAGCAGAGCTCAGTCTGAGATATGAAACACTGGGCATAACACACACAACTAATCACATCGCTCACCTGACTTTTTCCATCTGCCCCCCCCTTCTCTCTCTCTCTTTCTCTCTCTCGCTCTGTCTGTCTGTCTGTCTGTCTGTTCAATTCAATTCAATTCAATTCAAGGGGCTTTATTGGCATGGGAAACATGTGTTAACATTGCCCAAGCATGTGAAGTAGAAAATATACACAAGTGAAATAAACAATAAAAATGAACAGTAAACATTACACTCACAAAAGTTCTTAATAATTAAGATAAGCATACATATGGGTTGTATTTACAATGGTGTTTGTTCTTCACTGGTTGACCTTTTCTTGTGGCAACAGGTCACAGATCTTGCTGCTGTGATGGCACACTGTGATATTTCACCCAATAGATATGTGAATTTATCAAAATTGGGTTTGTTTTCCAACTGTTTGTGGATCTGTATAATCTGAGGGAAATATGTGTCTCTAATATAGTCATACATCTAGTCATACATTTGGCAGGAGGTTAGGAAGTGCAGCTCAGTTTCCACCTAATTTTCTGGGCAGTGTGCACATAGCCTGTCTTCTCTTGAGAGCCACGTCTGCCTTTCTCAATAGCAAGGCTATGCTCACTGAGTCTGTACATAGTCAAAGCTTTCCTTAAGTTTGGGTCAGTCACAGTGGACAGGTATTATGCCACTGTGTACTCTCTGTTTAGGGCCAAATAGCATTCTAGTTTGCTCTGTTTTTTTGTTAATCCTTTCCAATGTGACAGGAAATAATCTTTTTGTTTTCTCATGATTTGGTTGGGTCTAATTGTGTTGCTGTTCTGGGGCTCTGTGGGGTGTGTTAGTGAACAGAGCCCACAGACCAGCTTGCTTAGGGGACTCTTCTCCATGTTCACCTCTCTGTAGGTGATGGCTTTGTTATGGAAGGTTTGGGAATCGCTTCCTTTTAGGTGGTTATAGAATTTACCGGCTCTTTTCTGGATTTTCATAATTAGCGGGTATCAGCCTAATTCTGCTCTGCATGCCTTATTTGGTGTTCTACGTTGTACACAGAGGATATTTTTGCAGAGCACTACATGCAGAGTCTCAATTTGGTGTTTGTCCCATGTTGTGGGACACTGCACCTGTACACAGCCCATCTGTAAATAGCCCATCCAACTACCTCATCCCCAAATTCTTATTTGACTTTTGCACCCCAGTATTTCTACTCCAGTGTCAATAATAAATTGTAATTATTTTGCCACTATGGCCTATTTATTGCCTTACCTCCCTAATCTTACTACATTTGCATACACTGTATATAGATTTTTCTATTGTGTTATTGACTGTAGGTCTGTTTTTCCCATGTGTAACTCTGTGTTGTTGTTTTTGTTACACAGCTTTGCTTTATCTTGGCCAGGTTGCAGTTGTAAATGAGAACTTTTCTCAACTGGCCTACCTGGTTAAATGAAGGTGAAATAAAACAACAACAAAAATTTAAATATTGAAGTCTTGGTTGGTGAGCGGATCCCAGACCTCACAACCATAAAGGGCAATGGGTTCTATAACTGATTCAAGCATTTTTAGCCAGATCCTAATTGGTATGTTGAATTTTGTTCCTTTTGATGGCATAGAATGCCCTTCTTGCCTTGTCTCTGAGATTGTTCACAGTTTTGTGGAAGTTACCTGTGGCACTGAGGAAATGTACGAGTCTGCTGTTAATGATAATGCAGAGGATTTTCCCAAGGTTGCTGTTGACGCATATGACGTAGTCATTGGGGTCAAATTTTTGTCTTCACTTTGTGGATTCTTTGTTATAGAGCCAAAAAGATTGGAGAAGTGGTTTACCCATACATCTCCATATTGGATAGATAATTCTTTGTGTTGTTGTTTGTTTAGTGTTTTCCAATTTTCCCAGAAGTGGTTAGAGTCTATGGATTCTTCAATTACATTGAGCTGATTTCTGACATGCTGTTCCTTCTTTTTCCGTAGTGTATTTCTGTATTGTTTTAGTGATTCACCATAGTGAAGGCGTAGAATCAGGTTTTCCGGGTGTCAATGCTTTCGGTTGGACAGGTTTCTCAATTTCTTTCTTAGATTTTTGCATTCTTCATCAAACCATTTGTCATTGTTGTTCATTTTCTTCGGTTTTCTATTTGAGAATTTTGGATTTGATAGGGAAGCTGAGAGGTTAAATATACTGTTAAGATTTTCTACTGACAAGTTTACACCTTCACTATTACAGTGGAACGTTTTACCCAGGAAGTTGTCTAAAAGGGATTGAATTTGTTGTTGCCTAATTGTTTTTTGGTAGGTTTCCAAACTACATTCCTTCCATCTATAGAATTTCTAAATATTACTCAGTTCCTTTGGCTTTGATGCCTCATGATTGACTATTGCTCTGTTCAAGTAGACTGTGATTTTGCTGTGGTCTGATAGGGGTGTCAGTGGGTTGACTGTGAACACTCTGAGAGACTCTGGGTTGAGGTCTGTGATAAAGTAGTCTACAGTACTACTGCCAAGAGATGAGCAGTAGTGTACCTACCATAGGAGTCCCCTCGAAGCCTACCATTGACCATGTACATACACTGTACATATCCGACAGAGCTGCAGGATTGTGACCTGTTTTTGTTGGTTATGTTGTCATAGTTGTGTCTAGCGGGGCATATGTGGGAGGGAATGCTGTCACCTGCAGGCAGGTGTTTGTCCCCCTGTGTGCTGAGGGTGTCAGGTTCTTGTCCGGTTGTGGCATTTAGGTCGCAACAGACTAGTACATGTCCCTGGGCCTGGAAATGATTGATTTCCCCCTCCAGGCTGGAGAAGCTGTCTACATTAAAGTTTGGGGATTCTAGTGGGGGGATATACAGTAGGTAGCACACAAGAGGACATTTTGCTCTGTTAAGATCATTGTTTTGATTAATTTAATGGAGTGAATTAGGTCTGCTCTATACCAAATTAGCATACCCGCTGAGTCCCTTCCCTGTTTCACACCTGGTAGTTTGGTGGATGGGACTACCAGCTCCCTGTCACCTAGAGGGCAACCAGTGGGCCCATCTCCTCTATACCAGGTTTCTTGTAGGATGACAATGTCTGTATTTCCGATTTCTTTGGTGAAGTCCAGGTTCCTGCTCGTTAGGACAAAGGCAGATGACCTTGGATATAACCAGGATTAGATAGTGGAGGCATTGTGTTCCATAAAGTGTCCAATGATTTTGGTCGTGTGGTTTGGCCTCAGACCAGTAAGTGTGAGCAGAGCCTGCTGAACATCTAGTACATGCCATTGGCTTGGGCTAGTGTAAGAGTGGGGGTTGGGCCTGTTTGCCCGCTCACGGCCTGGGCGTATGTGTGACTTCCTTGTTGAGGGCCTCTTTGCGGGGGTGGGGTGCATGGGGTGGGCAAGAGGGGCATAGGTCAATTGATCTGTTGCTCCTGTGTGAAGTGTTGGGGCTGCGTTTCAGAGCGATGTCCTTTAGAGTCCGGGCGAAGGTGTGCCTTGCTGCCTTGTAGAGGTGCACCTGGTCATAGAGGCTGTTCTAGTCCAGGGTGGAGTGGTGTGCACTGCTGCCTTGTAGAGGTGCACCTGGTCATAGAGGCTGTTCTAGTCCAGGGTGGAGTGGTGGGCACTGCTGCCTTGTATAGGTGCACCTGGTCATAGAGGCTGTTCTAGTCCAGGGTGGAGTGGTGGGCACTGCTGCCTCGTAGAGGTGCACCTGGTCATAGAGGTTGTTCTAGTCCAGGGTGGAGTGGTGTGCACTGCTGCCTTGTATAGGTGCACCTGGTCATAGAGGTTGTTCTAGTCCAGGGTGGAGTGGTGTGCACTGCTGCCTTGTAGAGGTGCACCTGGTCATAGAGGCTGTTCTAGTCCAGGGTGGAGTGGTGGGCACTGCTGCCTTGTATAGGTGCACCTGGTCATAGAGGCTGTTCTAGTCCAGGGTGGAGTGGTGGGCACTGCTGCCTTGTATAGGTGGACCTGGTCATAGAGGCTGTTCTAGTCCATGGTGGAGTGGTGGACACTGCTGCCTTATAGAGGTGGACCTGGTCATAGAGGCTGTTCTAGTCCAGGGTGGAGTGGTGGGCCAGGAAAGCACTTGGTTTTGAGGCACAGTCACAGGAAATACTTGTGTTTACCTGCTGTATGGTAGCAGGGTGGAAGTCTTTTCGTGGTAGCAGGGTGGAAGTCTTTTCGTGGTAGCAGGGTGGAAGTCTTTTTGTGGTAGCAGGGTGGAAGTCTTTTCGTGGTAGCAGGGTGAATGTAACCACTTGTGCGTTGGGGAAAGTAGAAGAAGCCTTTTCAATCCCTCCCTTCGGTGCTGTGGCCACCCTTTCCTGCTGTGCTCTCAGGTCATGTGTGCCTGTATGTATTATTATGTGGCTGGGTGAACCTAGTTGTTCCTCAGACAGAGGTCTTGGGCGCGCTGGGTGTTTGGACACCAGTTTAGACACAATGCGTTTGGGAAAAAAATAATATTCTATATATTTCCCATTTGAGTCCATGAGGAGAACAATCTGTGTCTTGTGTTTGTCCTCAGTGGGTGTGGGGGGGGGGGGGTTGTCAGGAGGGCTATCAGGGTGGCCCAGAGGGGGTGAGAACCCCTGGGCTTGGGGTTCTTCATTTGTCTGTTCTGCTGTGGTGTCGAGACATTTGTCGGGAGCTGAGGTGGGCTGTTCTGCTGGCTTCTCTGCGGGGTTGGCCAGGTTGCTGATGTTCCCATTTTATAATAGTCAGCAAAAAGTGTCTCTTGATTTTCCATAAGGAGCTTCATTTTGTGATATTATCTTATCATTCTTTACATACACAGGGTACTGTATTTTAATTACCTCTGAACAGCAGGAGGCAGCTTCTAAGGCCTCTCCATTTGGTTGGAGTAGATTCTCCTGCCATTGTTGGGCTAAAGGGCTTTGCCACTTCTCACTTGTATCAAGCTGTATCAAGTTGAGCAGCCTTAATTTAGCATTCAGTCCTTATAAAGTAATGTAATGTACTTTTCTTCTTGGCTTTTAGAAATCAAATATAGCTTCAGACTAAACATTACTCACTCAGTTCCAGGTTGGATGGTGTTTTCAGGTTTCTGCTGTATAGCGTTGGAATAATAATCTTTGGTAGTTATAAGCCTTCCAGGTGATTCCGTAATTCCGTCCAAAATCAGGTTGTAGGTTTTGAGTTGGAGTGAAGGTTATGTTGTAGAGGGTAGCATACTGTATGTGCTCCTGACAAAAAAATCCAAGTTCATCCAACTCCAAATCTCTATTTTTTTTTAGAACATGCTGAAAAATGCAGGAGCTCATCTAACCATGACCTCTCTATCTCTATGTCTCTGTCACTCAATGTCTCTCAAATCAATTCAATTCAATTCAAGGGGCTTTATTAGCATGGGAAACATGTGTTAACATTGCCAAAGCAAGTGAAGTAGATAATATACAATAGTGAGATAAACAATACAAATGAACAGTAAATATTACACTCACAGAAGTTCCAAAATAATAAAGACATTACAAATGTCTATGTACAGTGCCTTGCGAAAGTATTCGGCCCTCTTGAACTTTGCGACCTTTTGCCACATTTCAGGCTTCAAACATAAAGATATACAACTGTATTTTTTTGTGAAGAATCAACAACAAGTGGGACACAATCATGAAGTGGAACGACATTTATTGGATATTTCAAACTTTTTTAACAAATCAAAAACTGAAAAATTGGGCGTGCAAAATTATTCAGCCCCTTTACTTTCAGTGCAGCAAACTCTCTCCAGAAGTTCAGTGAGGATCTCTGAATGATCCAATGTTGACCTAAATGACTAATGATGATAAATACAATCCACCTGTGTGTAATCAAGTCTCCCTATAAATGCACCTGCACTGTGATAGTCTCAGAGGTCCGTTAAAAGCGCAGAGAGCATCATGAAGAACAAGGAACACACCAGGCAGGTCCGAGATACTGTTGTGAAGAAGTTTAAAGCCGGATTTGGATTCAAAAAGATTTCCCAAGCTTTAAACATCCCAAGGAGCACTGTGCAAGCGATAATATTGAAATGGAAGGAGTATCAGACCACTGCAAATCTACCAAGACCTGGCCGTCCCTCTAAACTTTCAGCTCATACAAGGAGAAGACTGATCAGAGATGCAGCCAAGAGGCCCATGATCACTCTGGATGAACTGCAGAGATCTACAGCTGAGGTGGAAGACTCTGTCCATAGGACAACAATCAGTTGTATATTGCACAAATCTGGCCTTTATGGAAGAGTGGCAAGAAGAAAGCCATTTCTTAAAGATATCCATAAAAAGTGTCGTTTAAAGTTTGCCACAAGCCACCTGGGAGACACACCAAACATGTGGAAGAAGGTGCTCTGGTCAGATGAAACCAAAATTGAACTTTTTGGCAACAATGCAAAACGTTATGTTTGGCGTAAAAGCAACACAGCTGAACACACCATCCCCACTGTCAAACATGGTGGTGGCAGCATCATGGTTTGGGCCTGCTTTTCTTCAGCAGGGACAGGGAAGATGGTTAAAATTGATGGGAAGATGGATGGAGCCAAATACAGGACCATTCTGGAAGAAAACCTGATGGAGTCTGCAAAAGACCTGAGACTGGGACGGAGATTTGTCTTCCAACAAGACAATGATCCAAAACATAAAGCAAAATCTACAATGGAATGGTTCAAAAATAAACATATCCAGGTGTTAGAATGGCCAAGTCAAAGTCCAGACCTGAATCCAATCGAGAATCTGTGGAAAGAACTGAAAACTGCTGTTCACAAATGCTCTCCATCCAACCTCACTGAGCTCGAGCTGTTTTGCAAGGAGGAATGGGAAAAAATTTCAGTCTCTCGATGTGCAAAACTGATAGAGACATACCCCAAGCGACTTACAGCTGTAATCGCAGCAAAAGGTGGCACTACAAAGTATTAACTTAAGGGGGCTGAATAATTTTGCACGCCCAATTTTTCAGTTTTTGATTTATTAAAAAAGTTTGAAATATCCAATAAATGTCGTTCCACTTCATGATTGTGTCCCACTTGTTGTTGATTCTTCACAAAAAAATACAGTTGTATATCTTTATGTTTGAAGCCTGAAATGTGGCAAAAGGTCGCAAAGTTCAAGGGGGCCGAATACTTTCGCAAGGCACTGTATATATACAGTGTTGTAACGATGTACAAATGGTTACCAGGGCTCAGTCTCTCTCTCTCTCTGTCTCTCTCTGTCTCTCTCTCTGTCTCTCTCTGTCTCTCTCTATGCCCCCTCCCTCTCTCTCTCTGTCTCTCTCTGTCTCTATGTCTGCCCCCTCCCTCTCTCTCTCTCTCTCTGTCTCTCTCGATCTCCCCCCTCCTTCTCTCTTTCCATCTGTCTGTCTCTCTCTCCACCTCTCTCATTTCCTCTCTCGCTCTCCCCCTCCTCCCCACCCTCTCTCTCTCCGCCTCTCTCATTTCCTCTCTCCCCTCTTTTCCCCCTGCCCTAACCTGGGAGAGGTTTAGTTTAATAGACCCAGAGTCTGGTGGAGGGTTTCAACCAAATGGTGAGGGGTAAAGTACCAGGGCTCAGTGAGGGGGAAGTACAAGGGCTCAGTGAGGGGTAAAGTACCAGGGCTCAGTGAGGGGTAAAGTACCAGGGCTCAGTGAGGGGGAAGTACCAGGGCTCAGTGAGGGGGAAGTACCAGGGCTCAGTGAGGGTAAAGTACCAGGGCTCAGTGAGGGGGAAGTACCAGGGCACAGTGAGGGGTAAAGTACCAGGGCTCAGTGAGGGTAAAGTACCAGGGCTCAGTGAGGGGTAAAGTACCAGGGCTCAGTGAGGGGTAAAGTACCAGGGCTCAGTGATGGTAAAATACCAGGGCTCAGTGAGGGGTAAAGTACCAGGGCTCAGTGAGGGGTAAAGTACCAGGGCTCAGTGAGGGGTAAAGTACCAGGGCTCAGTGAGGGTAAAGTACCAGGGCTCAGTGAGGGGTAAAGTACCAGGGCTCAGTGAGGGGTAAAGTACCAGGGCTCAGTGAGGGTAAAGTACCAGGGCTCAGTGAGGGGTAAAATACCAGGGCTCAGTGAGGGGTAAAGTACCAGGGCTCAGTGAGGGGTAAAGTACCAGGGCTCAGTGAGGGGTAAATTACCAGGGCTCACTGAGGGGTAAATTACCAGGGCTCAGTGAGGGTAAAGTACCAGGGCTCAGTGAGGGGGAAGTACCAGGGCTCAGTGAGGGGTAAAGTACCAGGGCTCAGTGAGGGGAAAAGTACCAGGGCTCAATGAGGGGGAAGTACCAGGGCTCAGTGAGGGGTAAAGTACCAGGGCTCAGTGAGGGGAAAAGTACCAGGGCTCAGTGAGGGGTAAAGTACCAGGGCTCAGTGAGGGGAAAAGTACCAGGGCTCAGTGAGGGGGAAGTACCAGGGCTCAGTGAGGGGAAAAGTATGGCTGCTGTTTACAGATCAAATCTCAGGCTAAAATTATTTGGTACATCATTTTGAAACAGCCAGACGCTTATTAGAAGTCCTGACTTGAATGCAGTTGCATCATGATTACAGTCATTGAACAAAATGTCTAGTAGAACCCATATGTTTTTTTCATTCATATTTTATTTAACATGTCACATAATCTGATTTGCAAGACCAATCCTCGCCTAGCAACAGCGTCACAAGCATCCATGAGAATAACATACACAACGACTGAATGCTTGTGCAGCTGCTTCTTGGCTCCCTTGAAAAACAGATGACAATCTCAATGTGACATGCAGACATGCCGGTGCACTGACCGATGTCCCAGGAGTTGGGGCTGTTTTCGATCTCTCTGCGTCCGATGAAGTACCAGACGCAGGCCATCCAGTGGGCCAGCAGGGCGAACATGGACATGAGCAGGGTGAGGACCACAGCACTGTACTGGGAGTAACGCTCCAGCTTCTGGAGCAGCCTCAGCAGGCGCAGCAACCGCACTGTCTTCAGCAGATGGACCCCAAAGTACTACAGAAACACACACACAGACATCAATTATGAGCTCCGTCGCAGTGTTTGATGAATCCTGACATTTTAGGTATCAGTCCTACATTTCAGAGATCCTTTGTAGCGTGATGTACTACACTACCCATAATGCATTGTGTAACATATCTGGATTGATCTTAGTAGGGACAGTTCCAAAGCTAATATGGTGTCCGTTTCCTTAACAATCCATCCCTCACACCACTACACCAACCCCAGAGACACCACTACACCAACCCCAGAGACACTGTTCATCTTTACACCACTACACCAACCCCAGAGACACCACTACACCAACCCCAGAGACACCACTACACCAACCCCAGAGACACCACTACACCAACCCCAGAGACACCACTACACCAACCCCAGAGACACCACTACACCAACCCCAGAGACACCACTACACCAACCCCAGAGACACAACTACACCAACCCCAGAGAAACCCCAGAGACACAGACCCAGAGACATCACTACACCAACCCCAGAGAAACCCCAGAGACACAGACCCAGAGACATCACTACACCAACCCCAGAGACACCACTACACCAACCCCAGAGAAACCCCAGAGACACAGACCCAGAGACATCACTACACCAACCCCAGAGACACTCACCACACTGACGTTAAACGCATAGAGCAGGTCAAAGGGCAATGCAGCGATGAGGTCAACAAACAGCCAGGTGGTGACGTAGTGCACACAGATGGAACGAGCGTCGTACACCACCTGGCCCGATGTGCTCACAAAGGTCGTCCGGAAGTTCAACGCGATGTCTGTAGATTGACAGATAGGATATATTAATGTACATTCCTATCTCATTACGAGTAGCATTGTTGATATATAAGTGCACTGCTGTACATGGATAGAGGCTATTATTTGTTTTAAAAAGCATTGACAATATGACCACCGGTCACATCATTGACTAGAGACGCATCATTAACACTGCAGTTACTTCACGTTTATGATGTCCATCTGTCTGCCTTTAGACAGACAAAGACAGAGAGTGAGTGAGTGAGTGAGTGAGTGAGTGAGTGAGTGAGTGAGTGAGTGAGTGAGTGAGTGAGTGAGTGAGTGAGAGAGAGAGAGAGAGAGAGAGAGAGAGAGAGAGAGAGAGAGAGAGAGAGAGAGAGAGAGAGAGAGAGAGAGAGAGAGAGAGAGAGAGAGAGAGAGAGAGAGAGAGAGAGAGAGAGAGAGAGAGAGAGAGAGAGAGAGAGAGAGAGAGAAACGGTGGGCAGAGTTTCCATCAGGGGCCAGTAATACAATGATGAACAAATAAGTGTTCATTACAATTAACTATTCATTTAATTAGATGACTGTATGTATTCTCCCACAATGAACATACTAAGTACCTGGAGAAAATGTAATTAGTGTTGTGTAGAAGGAGGACGTTCTCTAGCCATATGTACTATGCCAATCCGTTAACAGAGGATGTCAATCATAGAGATGTGTACGTATGGGGGTAAAGTCTTTAAATAGGGACATGCAGTCATGTTTCATCATGTTAGAAAAGTGTTGGAATAATGTTATACTAATAGATGCAATTGATAACGTTAGACAATGTGGAAGCAATGCTAGAAGAACGTTAATATTAGAAAAATATCAGAATAATGTTAGAATAACATTAGAATAATGTTAGCCCTCTTCTCCTTACCCAGCATAAACAGGATCTCCACCAGGATGTCACTCACACTGGGGGGGCTGCGGGGGGCGGAGCTTCCTTCGTCCCGTCCCCCCACCACAGTGAAACACACATTATAGGGCACTGTGACTGCGACATAGAAGGTAGCCAACAGGATTAGCCAATCCCAGCCAGCCTTGAAGGTCCCGTAGTGGAGCAAGATGAATCGGGATTTCTGAATGGCTGCCACCTTGTACTCTGGGATGGGCGGATTGTCCCCAAACATGTTCTGGAGGGGTGAGGAGAGAGAGACATGTCAACAACATGTTCTGGAGGGGTGAGGAAAGAGAGAGATAGATCAACAACAGGATTTAGGATAATAGCAACATGTAAAATTCAACATACTTTGTGTCTGGGGGTTTTCCTGACCTGAACAGGAAAAACTGTTCTGCCAGTCACATTCTGTTAAAGGTCCCTAAAAGCACACACATCCCTGGGTCGCTCGTCTTTTTAGTTCGCTGCAACTAGCGACTGGAACGAGCTGCAACAAACACTCAGTTTTATCTCAATCTCTTCATTCAAAGACTCAATCATGGACACTCTTACTGACAGTTGTGGCTACTTTGCCTGATGTATTGTTGTCTCTACCTTCTTGTCCTTTGTGCTGTTGACTGTGCCCAATCATGTTTGTACCATGTTTAGTGCTGCTACCATGTTGTGTTGCTACCATGTTGTGTTGCTACCATGTTGTGTTGCTACCATGTTGTTCTCATGTTGTGCTGCTGCCATGTTGTTGTTATGTTGTGTTGCTACCATGCTGTGTTGTCATGTGTTGCTTCCTTGCTATGTTGTTGTGTTGTGTTGTCTCTCTTTATGTAGTGTTGTGTTGTCTCTCTTTATGTAGTGTTGTGTTGTCTCTCTTTATGTAGTGTTGTTGTCTTATGTCTCTCTTTATGTAGTGTTGTGTTGTCTCTCTTTATGTAGTGTTGTCTCTCTTTATGTAGTGTTGTGTTGTTGTCTTATGTCTCTCTTTATGTAGTGTTGTAGTGTCTCTCTTTATGTAGTGTTGTGGTGTCTCTCTTTATGTAGTGTTGTGTTGTCTCTCTTTATGTAGTGTTGTAGTGTCTCTCTTTATGTAGTGTTGTGGTGTCTCTCTTTATGTAGTGTTGTGTTGTCTCTCTTTATGTAGTGTTGTGTTGTTGTCTTATGTCTCTCTTTATGTAGTGTTGTGTTGTCTCTCTTTATGTAGTGTTGTGTTGTTGTCTTAGGTCTCTCTTTATGTAGTGTTGTGTTGTCTCTCTTTATGTAGTGTTGGGTTGTCTCTCTTTATGTAGTGTTGGGTTGTCTCTCTTTATGTAGTGTTGTGTTGTCTCTCTTTATGTAGTGTTGTGTTGTTGTCTTAGGTCTCTCTTTATGTAGTGTTGTGTTGTCTCTCTTTATGTAGTGTTGTGTTGTCTCTCTTTATGTAGTGTTGTGTTGTCTCTCTTTATGTAGTGTTGTGTTGTTGTCTTAGGTCTCTCTTTATGTAATGTTGTCTTAGGTCTCTCTTTATGTAGTGTTGGGTTGTCTCTCTTTATGTAGTGTTGGGTTGTCTCTCTTTATGTAGTGTTGTGTTGTCTCTCTTTATGTAGTGTTGTGTTGTTGTCTTATGTCTCTCTTTATGTAGTGTTGTGTTGTCTCTCTTTATGTAGTGTTGTGTTGTTGTCTTAGGTCTCTCTTTATGTAGTGTTGTGTTGTCTCTCTTTATGTAGTGTTGTGTTGTCTCTCTTTATGTAGTGTTGTGTTGTTGTCTTAGGTCTCTCTTTATGTAGTGTTGTGTTGTCTCTCTTTATGTAGTGTTGTGTTGTCTCTCTTTATGTAGTGTTGTGTTGTCTCTCTTTATGTAGTGTTGTGTTGTCTCTCTTTATGTAGTGTTGTGTTGTTGTCTTAGGTCTCTCTTTATGTAGTGTTGTGTTGTCTTTCTTTATGTAGTGTTGTGTTGTCTCTCTTGTTGTGATGTGTGTTTTGTCCTATATTTATATTACATTTATTTGTATTTTTAATCCCAGTCCCCGTCCCCACAGGAGGCCTTTTGCCTTTTGGTAGGCTGTCATAGTAATTAAGAATTTGTTCTTAACTGACTTGCCTAGTTAAATAAAGGTTTAAATTCAATTAAATTCAATTAAATGTCTACATGAACGGAATAACAAACACAAGGCTTTTTTCACTAAAGTCAAGGAGAACCTGCTCAGTCGGATCCAACAACCTTCATCACATCTGGTGTGAAGTCACCTCTCTCTGTCCTCCATTACTGGCCCAAACCCATTTCTATAGATACACATGGCTGGGACAGGAGGGACTGGATTTTGTAGATTTGAGTTCCTCAAAGCAAACGTACTCAATGTCCTTGTAGCGATCCTTGAGATGTGCTTGGACACTAAGCTGTCAAGGCAAGGTGTGTGTGTTGTGTGTCCTTGTAGCGATCCTTGAGATGTGCTTGGACACTAAGCTGTCAAGGCAAGGTGTGTGTGTTGTGTGTGTCCTTGTAGCGATCCTTGAGATGTTGTTGGACACTAAGCTGTCAAGGCAAGGTGTGTGTGTTGTGTGTGTCCTTGTAGCGATCCTTGAGATGTGGTTGGACACTAAGCTGTCAAGGCAAGGTGTGTGTGTGTTGTGTGTGTCCTTGTAGCGATCCTTGAGATGTGGTTGGACACTAAGCTGTCACGGCAAGGTGTGTGTGTTGTGTGTGTTCATGTATCTGTGTGTAATAGGGCGACTTGCATTGTTGAGTTTGATCTTGCTCTTGTCCTGTTTCTGCAGGTGTCCAGACAGGTGGTAGAGCACCGCCCGGCTGCGTCTGCGGTTGGTGTTGAAGCCTGGGGGACGGGTGACCTTGTGCATCTCCAGACCCGTCTCCTCATCTGGGAACACAGAGAAGGTTAAGGAATGAACTAATTCATTGATACATTTTAATTGACATTTTCTTTGAGAAATGGACAATCCATATAGAGTTGCCTCAGCCATGTGAGTACAACAACGCACACATAAACAATTATTTAAAAGTCATCAGACCTATTTCCATTGTGATCCTTGTGGGGGTGAAGGGTTCATTAACTACAAATCTAGGTTCAGATTGCCTTATGCCCCATCCTAACCTCATAGCCATTAGAAGATGGAGGAATGTCTGATCATGCATATCAATGGTTAGGGGCAATGTCAGTTCTTAGGGTGTGGAAAAAGAAAATGGAAGGCATGATTCAGCAGTGTATCATTTATCTTCCATCTCAACCAATTAGATTTATTTCAAATTATTCAAATTCAAAGGATTTAACCGATTCTGCTACTCATTTTCCCTCTGTCCATAACTCCATATGTTTTGCTCAAAGGTATCCACCCTTATACAGTAACTCAAAACAAATTCAATTAATTCAACGCTTTTAATTGGATGCATGTCAAATGGCCCGGACCAGACAAAGACACATTCATGTTACTGAAATCCATACCTAGGAGAGGAAACCCTTCCTCTCTTCCTGCCTCTCTCCCCCTCCTTCCCTCCCTTTCCCCCCTCCCTCCCTTGAGCCAGGTGCATCTTGGCACCATTGTTAATAAGAGTTTGTGGCCAGAGGTGAGTCTAACAGGAAGTTACTGAATGACTCATCAGTAAACCACGGGACAGAGAGAGAGGGATGGTGAATAGAGGGAGAGAAAGAGAAAAGTACTTCTTGTTATTTACTTATTTTCTTAATATGTTCATATTTTTAATTAATCATTCATTTCCAAAGGAC
The DNA here is from genome assembly GCF_057628025.1 of Oncorhynchus mykiss. Lineage (NCBI taxonomy): Eukaryota > Metazoa > Chordata > Actinopteri > Salmoniformes > Salmonidae > Oncorhynchus > Oncorhynchus mykiss. The sequence goes on from NC_143043.1 coordinate 43,871,782, forward strand.
GTCTTGGCAATATGTACAATACATATTGATGTGAGATAGAAAATGAGAGAAAGAAGAGAGAGATCGAGAGAGATCCAAATCAAATCAGATAAAATTGGTCACATACACACAGAGAGAGAGAGAGAGAGAGAGAGAGAGAGAGAGAGAGAGAGAGGTGTGAGAGAGAGGAAAGAGAGGTCCAGAGAGAGAGAGAGAGAAAAAGAGAGAGAGAGAGGTGTGAGAGAGAGGAAAGAGAGGTCCAGAGAGACACAGCCATAGCTCTTTGTGATGCATTCATTGATATTAGAAATGGTGCCCCAATTTTTTTTGTTCTAAATCCAATATGAGCCAGTGCTGAATCACGTTTAGAGAAGGTGGTATTACCGTTGAATTTTGTTGCCATACAAAACACGAATCCTGTTCATTTGTGGATAGTGGACCAGTCTTCAACAATATGCCATTATATTTTAGAATTAACCACGGCCTGTCCTCCCCGCTATTATCCAGAAGGCGAGGTCAGTACAGGTGCATCAAAGCTGGGACCGAGAGACTGAAAAACAGCTTCTTTCTCAAGGCCATCAGACTACTAAACAGCAATCACTAACTCAGAGAGGCTGCTGCCTACATTGAGACCCAATCAGTGTCCACTTTAATAAATGGATCACTAGTCACTTTATACAATGCACTCTAAATAATTCCACTTTAATAATGTTTACATATCTTACATTACTCATATCACATGTATATAATGTATTTTATACCATATATTGCACTTTGCCTATGTCGCTCGGCCATCGCTCATCCATATATTTATATGTACATATTCTCATTCACCCCTTTAGATTTGTGTGTATTAGGTCGTTTTTGGGGAATTGTTAGATTACTTGTTATTACTGCACTGTCGGAACTAGAAGCACAAGCATTTTTCTACACTCGCATTAACATCTGCTAATCATATGTATGTGATAAATACAATACAATCAGGTTCCTAGATTTTGGGGGAAAGGTGGAGGCAGCGAAGAGAGTACTGTATGAATCAGTGGTGGGATGTGGGAAAAGTCCAAATTTGGCTTTTCTGTCAATAGTAAACAGCACTCATCCTCAGAGGCTAGGAGAGTATTGGGGGAAGTCAAGCATAGTATCAGTGAAGTGGAGGTAGAGATGGTGGGGCAAGACAATGTAGGCCTCCAGGCTAATTTAGCTGAATTATGTAGAGACCTGGACATTTTTCTACTGAGTTGTACAGGGCAGAACTGTGTGATCCTATGTGTGCTCAGGTCTTGTTTGCAGGACACCCTAAGCTCTCTCTGGCACAGAGGGATGAAATGGACATTCCCCTGTTGTCCCATGAACTGGCAGAGGCCGTAACCCAAATGTCCCCAGGCCATACACCATGGGTCGATAGACTCCCAGTGGAATTTTCAAAACAATTCTGGGGAATAATTAAACTGGACTTCTTTTGCGTATTGCGTGAGTGCGTTGGGGTAGGAGAGTTGCCAATGAGCTGCCGTCGGACGGCTCTGACTCTCCTGTCCAAAAAAGGGGCTTGTGTGAGCTTAAGAACTGGAGGCCAGTGGCATTGCTCTGTGCAGACTACACAATATTTGCCAAGGTCCTGGCTAACAGACTGAAGTCCCATCTGGACTCTATAGTGCACAAGGACCAGACATATTGTGTACTGGGATGCTCAATCACGTACAACTTGTTCTTAGTCAGGGACATGTTGGACTTGTCGAGAGTTTCTAATGTGAACTTTGGACTGGTCTCTTCAGACCAGTGAACCATGAGTATCTGTTTAATGTGATGTCTGTGTTTTGGCTTGGGGAAAGGTTTTTGGCTTGTGTGAAGATGTTGTATGCTGGGGCGTCATGTATGGTCAAGGTGGGAGGGGGGCTCAGTAGGCCAGTCTGGATGAGGCGGGGCATTAGACAAGGATGCCCTCTATCGGGGCAGTTTTATACAATAGCCATTGAGACTTTTTTGGAGGGATATCCCCCCCCCCCCCCCCCCTCTGCTTCCGGGGGTTTGCAGTGGGGTTGTGAAGGAATTAACATTTTGGGGGTGTACCTGAGCTCGGATAGGTGGGTCAGGAAGAACTGGGAGGGGCTGTCACAGAGGTGTCAAGACTGGCCAAGTGGAGGTGGCTCCTGTCCCAATTGTCATATAGAAGGAGGGTGCTGATAATCAACAACCTGGTGGCATCCTCCCTGTGGCATAGTGTTGTATATGTCTGTCCACGAAGGAGGACAGGGTCTGGTGGGACTGGAGAAAAGGGTGGCTGCATTCCGACTAAAGGCGACGCAGAGACTGCTGTACCATACTGATGTCGGCTGGAGGGAACCAGCATGCACGCTGCTGAGGAGTGCTGGTGGATTAGGGTTGGACCGGCAGCTGTTCCTCATGAGGCTGGAGAGGCTGAGTATAGAGGTCTCTCTGATTTTTACTCTGCAATGCTGAGGGCCTGGAAGCTTCTAAGGCCCACAGGAGAAGGGGGTGTGGAGCCTGGGCTGTGGGTGTGGGAGGAGCCTATCTTCCAGAACCCAGTGATTTTTTTTAGATCGGTTCAATCGGCCACCCTGCAGAAGCGATTGATGGCAGCAGTTTACTAAGGCTGGGTGACCTGCGGTTGCTGGTCGGAGGAGGGGTGGAATTTGAAAGTTTTAAGGGTTTTAATGAAATGAGGATGTATCATTAAAGAAAGACAAAAAGTCAAAAAAGTCTCTCTCTCTCTCACTTTTCTCTCTCCATCCATCCCTCCCTTCCTCCCTAATCTATAACAGTGTAACACCTGTGTGCTGATGAGGCTCGTTAAAGGTTACAGTCATTATGTCCTTGTGATAAATGACAGAACAGAAAACATGAATACCTCCCTCCCTCCCTCCCTCCATTTCTATTCACCTCCCTCCCTCCCTCCCTCCCTCCATTTCTATTCACCTCCCTCCTTCCCTCCATCCCTCCCTATTCATCTACTCTATCTTTCTCCCATTATTTCACTCTGTAAGTTGTTTAGTAGACCATGTAGTAACCCTGTGTGGTGTCTGGAACAACACTGAATCAGCATCATTGAAAATAAGAACTTGTTAACTTCTTAACTGACTTGCCTAGTTAAAATAAAGGTAATTTTATTTTTAACAAACCTGATATACACCATCCAACGCAACAACAATAATAAATATGAACATAAAAGTAAATGGCTCAGGAGAATAAAATAAACATTATATCATCAGTTTAATACAAGAAGGCAAAATGTATAGTCCCAATATTTAAACCTATTTTGGGGAAGGGGGGGGATTGGGGGGCAAGTATCTAAATTGTGCAGTATTTAGCAATCATCAACGTAGCCTTTCTCTGAAGTATGAATATGATAGAGAACAGCTGTAAAACCTCATTTGACGGTATAAAATACTAAAATCTTTCTATCTTCTCTCCCTGTCTCATTCTCTCTCTCTATTTCTGTTACGGTCTCTGTCTCTCTCTACTCCCTCCCAAGTTAAGACCTACTCAAATTAGGTTAACCCATGATAAATCAGACTCTAAGCCAAGTTAAGTTAGATTCTAACTCAGGGTAACTCACCAGTCTCCGGGCCTTGCTCTGGGTCCTGGTCTAACCCAGGGTAACTCAACAGTCTCGTGGCCTTGCTCTGGGTCTGGGTCTAACCCAGGGTAACTCAACAGTCTCGTGGCCTTGCTCTGGGTCTGGGTCTAACCCAGGGTAACTCACCAGTCTTGGGGCCTTGCTCTAGGTCCTGGTCTAACCCAGGGTAACTCACCAGTCTCGGGGCCTTGCTCTGGGTCCTGGTCTAACTCAGGGTAACTCACCAGTCTCGGGGCCTTGCTCTGGGTCCTGGTCTAACCCAGGGTAACTCAACAGTCTCGTGGCCTTGCTCTGGGTCTGGGTCTAACCCAGGGTAACTCACCAGTCTTGGGGCCTTGCTCTAGGTCCTGGTCTAACCCAGGGTAACTCACCAGTCTCGGGGCCTTGCTCTGGGTCCTGGTCTAACTCAGGGTAACTCACCAGTCTCGGGGCCTTGCTCTGGGTCCTGGTCTAACCCAGGGTAACTCACCAGTCTTGGGGCCTTGCTCTAGGTCCTGGTCTAACCCAGGGTAACTCACCAGTCTTGGGGCCTTGCTCTAGGTCCTGGTCTAACCCAGGTTAACTCACCAGTCTCGGGGCCTTGCTCTGGGTCTGGGTCTAACCCAGGGTAACTCACCAGTCTCGGGGCCTTGCTCTGGATCCGGTGTCTAGCCCAGGGTAACTCACCAGTCTCGAGGCCTTGCTCTGGGTCCTGGTCTAACCCAGGGTAACTCACCAGTCTCGAGGCTTTGCTCTGGGTCCTGTTCTAACTCAGGGTAACTCACCAGTCTCTGGGCCTTGCTCTGGGTCCTGGTCTAACCCAGGGTAACTCACCAGTCTCGAGGCCTTGCTCTGGGTCTGGGTCTAACCCAGGGTAACTCACCAGTCTCGGGGCCTTGCTCTGGGTCCCGGTCCTTCTTGTTGTCAGTGATGTCCTTGTGGGACACCAGAAACAGCACCACCTCTCCCTTCTCATTCTTAATGGGCACGATGTCCAGCAGACACCAGAACTGGGTACCTGGAACGCAGATAGAGGTGCATTTCACTCACTGGAGTCACAGTGGCTCTGAAAGTAGACTACTGCTCACATACTGGTAGAAAAACACAGTGAATCAGGTGGATATTTGTAGTGGCGGATTGGTACAAAAAGAGATGGAGATGACCCTGATAAAGATGTACACATCCCAGCTAGAACATCACATTCTGAGAACCATACTGTATGTTTCTTAGAGCGTGGTTATCCTAAAGTTATTTTGCATACCACCTTCCCACAATGCCCTGGGAACGGTGCAGGATAGTTGCTTGGCTTTGGAACATTCTCAGCATTTTTAAGGAACTTGACAAGATATATATATTTTTATTGGTATTTAATTACTTTAACATAATTGTTTTTAAAGTTCAAATGTGGTTACATTTAATTTCAATATCCCTAATGTTCTAGGAACGTTCTCCAACTGGTTTGACATTGGGAACGTTCATAATTAGTTCAGAGAAGGTTAAGAAACAACATTCTTCTGTGGGAATTTCAGCACTTCAGCATACTGTAACATTTCCTACAGGTTTCCTCATCGATCTATTTAAAGGCTTGTTCTCAAATTGTTTTGCGAGAACATTCAGAAAACTTTCCATGAAAACCATCAGAAAACATTCAGAGAAAACTCTCTCTAGCCTGTATCTTGTTAAGTGTGTTCAGGTGTGTTGGCCACGCCCACTAAATGGCCACACCTGATCTTAATGAACGCTTGTTTCCTTTGAAAGGGGGTCTGTTTGAATAGTCTAAAATGAACAGCTTTGTATCAGTTAAAAAAACAGGATGTTAGCTCCCTCCTAGTGGCACAGTGGACAAATTCTATAGATAGAGAACATAAGATCATAGGTTTATTGTGCCACAATAAATACAAAAACATGTTTGCACGCTTAATGTCTAAGCAAATCAATTTTTATCTGTGCTTGAAGGTCAAAACAGTTCAACTAAGCTAGCAGTGTTATTACATGTTTTATTGAAACATGTTCTCAGAACGTTATTTAATTACTTTCCATTAATAACCTTGAATTTCCGTTCTCAGAACATTAATAAAACCTCTCAGGAAAACCTTCAGGGAACCATAGCAAAACATTCTCAGAACTTCCCTGCAACCTAAAAATATATGTTCCCAGAATAGGCTAAATGTTCACTTCTATTCTCAGAATGTTTCGAATACGTTCCGTTTGACCAGTCAGGAAGCGTATGGCTTTGTTCCCAGAACTAATGGGAAACCAAAAATGTACGTTCCTATAAATTCCAAGGAACCAAATCAGCTACCTGGTATGTGAGTACACACTGTCACACACACACACACACACACACACACACACACACACACACACACACACACACACACACACACACACACACACACACACACACACACACACACACACACACACACACACACACACACACACACACACACACATCATCCTGCTCTAGCCCAGTATGTTTGAATAACAGCAAAACACAGAAAACAACATCTCACTACCTCACTTTATTTTGTTTTGTGTCTCTGGATGGGCACTCTGTGTATGCAAGTGGTGTGCCAAGTCTTAGTTCAAAACAAGCATGTGTGTGTGTGTGTGTGTGGGTGTGTGTGTGTGTGTGTGTTATTTTGCTAACTCATTTAAATGCTGTGTGGTTATGCATGTCTAGCTTCACATTCTGCCCCCTGAGTCAAAGCCTACAGCTTCCCTATTAGACATTGTTATTACTGATGGAGCGAGAGAGACACGCCAGGATGTCTTTATTAGTGAATAAAAGCTTTTTCATCTTAGAAAGCGTAGTTCCAAAAGGGTCATTCAGAAAGTGAAATGAGTTTGGCCCTAGCTGGCTGTATGATAACACATAAGCTAAAAAAAAAAAAATGTTTTACAGATTCTATCTTGATTGATCTAGAAGAGATAATAGTTTGCTAGTCTCTATTCAACTGATGTCATCCATACAGTATTAAGGTACATCCTGTTAGATTCTAGCTTGAAATATAATTATTCATGTTATTATACTAGAACTTATTGATTACTTTACACATATAATAGTTAAATATGTTGGGGTCAATGAAGGGTAGATAATAACTAGGTGTATGGAAAGTTACTGAGTGAGGAAGAGGGTGTCACGACTTCCGCCGAAGTCGGCTCCCCTCCTTGTTCGGGCGGTGTTCGGCGGTCGACGTCACCGGCCTTCTAGGCATCGCCACTCCATTTTTCATTGTTCCATTTGTTTTGTCTTGTTCCCTGCACACCTGGTTTACATTCCCTCATCACACTCTGTTCCTCCCCATGTCTTTGTGTGAAATAGTTTTACGTGTTTAGTGTTAGTGTTACGCGCCAGACTGGTTCCTGGGTATCGTGTGTTTGACCCGTGTTTTCGCGCTTATTCACTTTTGCCATTGGCTGGAGGGGTTTTTGACGCAGTTGCGTCTGTCTTTTGTGCTTCTGCCAAATAAAGTGCTCCTGATCACAACTCTCTGCTCTCCTGCTCACAACTCTCTGCTCTCCTGCTCCTGATCACAACTCTCTGCTCTCCTGCACCTGATCACAACTCTCTGCTCTCCTGCTCCTGATCACAACTCTCTGCTCTCCTGCACCTGATCACAACTCTCTGCTCTCCTGCTCCTGATCACAACTCTCTGCTCTCCTGCTCCTGATCACAACTCTCTGCTCTCCTGCACCTGATCACAACTCTCTGCTCTCCTGCTCCTGATCACAACTCTCTGCTCTCCTGCTCCTGATCACAACTCTCTGCTCTCCTGCTCCTCATCACAACTCTCTGCTCTCCTGCTCCTGATCACAACTCTCTGCTCTCCTGCTCCTGATCACAACTCTGCTCTCCTGCACCTGACTTCTTACCAGTAGCGCACAACCTTGACAGTGGGAGGGCAGACAGTTTACATTCTGTCAAATCAGGGTATTGATCAATCTCATGGCTCCTAAGGAGGGAGGCAAAGGGCAACAGTCTGGTCTCAGTCACTGATAAAGTAGGACAGCCGAGGATTAGGGAGGAGTCAGGAATTCGGACCGCTGTCAGGTCAGATGAAGTGACAAGGGACAGTCCTGTTACACAGATATACTTACACGCACACAAAGGTTCTAGCAGGAGGCGGGGACATTACTACACCAGTGAGAGGAACCAATTAACCAGTTCCTGACTAGCAAGAGAGATGTATTGGCTGTCTAGACGTGCAAGGAGTTGACTCCGCCTAGTAGGAGGGGATAAATATATGCGTTTGTGTAAACATGTCTTTCTCTTAGCAGCTGTTTAACCCAGAGGGTGAATGTACTTTGTTTGAGCTTTTCCTAGTAATCCATTTGAGTTTTTCCTCTGTTTGTTCAGAACCTAACAATCCCCCTTTCTTTACAATAACGTATGGGTTGTTGTGACCAGGGGTGAAAGTCCAAAAATGAATCATGTAATATCACATTTACATAAGTATTCAGACCCTTTACTCAGTACTTTGTTGAAGGACCTTTGGCAGCGATTACAGCCTTTCACTGCAACTCTGCATCGAGGTTTAGGGAATATGACTTTAAAAAGTAGAACTGTATTTCACACTGTGATGGTTAAACTTTTCAATTGATCCGCAGTTCACCGGCGTGCCGAACCGTGGGTGGTGATCCGTACGGATCACGGATCAACTACGGCCTGTTACACCACTAGTACTTAGGGCCGTTGTCCTGTTGGAAGGTGAACCTTCACCCCACTCCAGAGGTCTTGAGTGCTCTGGAGCAGGTTTCCATCAAGGATCTCGCTGTATTTTGCTCCGTTCATCTTTCCCTCGATCCTGACTAGTCTCCCAGGCCCTGCCGCTGAAAAACATCCCCACAGCATGATGCTACCACCACCATGCTTCACTGTGGGGATGGTGTCAGGTTTCCTCCAGACGTGACGCTTGGCCAAAGAGTTCAATCTTGATTTCATCAGACCAGATAATCTTGTTTCTCATGGTCTGAGAGACTTTAGGTGCCTTTTGGAAAACTCCAAGTGGGCTGTCATTTGCCTTTTACTGTGGAGTGGCTTCCGTCTGGCCACTCTACCATAAAGGCCTGATTGGTGGAGTGCTGCAAAGATGGTTGTCCTTCTGGAAGGTTCTCCCATCTCTAAAGAGGAACTTTGGAGCTCTGTTATAGTGACCGTTTGGTTCTTGGTCACCTCCCTGGCTGTGTTCTTGGGGACCTTCAATGATGCAGAATTTATTGGTACCCTTCCCCAGATCTGTGCCTCGACACAATCCTGTCTCGGAGCTCTACGGGCAATTCCTTCGACCTCATGGCTTGGTTTTTGCTCCGACATGCACTGTCAACGGTGGGACCTTATATAAGACAGGTGTGTGCCTTTACAAATCATATCCAATCAATTGAATTTACCAAAGGTGGACTCCAATCAAGTTCTAGAAACATCTCAAGGATGATCAATGGAAACAGGATGCACCTGAGCTCAATTTAGAGTCTCATAGCAAAAGGGTCTGAATACTTACATAAATAAGGTATTTCTGTTGTACATTTTTTATAAATTTGCTAAAATGTCTGTTTTCACTTTGTCATCGCTTTGTCATTGTATTGTGTGTAGATTGATGACATTTTAGAATAAGGATGTAATGTAATAACGTGTAAAAGAGAAGGGGCCTAAATTCCTTCCGAATGCACTGGAATCTCAGAGCCTATACCAAAGCAGGACATAGAAACCCAACAATCTACAGAAGAAACTAAATATTAAACAACAACTAGTATTTTGCATGCCGTGGCTAAATGCCAATAGTTCCAAATTAGTTTCAATGTTTGTTCTTGGGTGAACAGTTTTACAACAAGTCTGATTTATAACGGGAAACATGCATTTTTTAAAATTTTACTAGGCAGGTCAGTTAGAAACAAATTCTTATTTACAATGACAGTCTAGTGGGTTAACTGCCGTCGTCAGGGGCAGAACAACAGAACAAACCCCCGTCAGCTCGGGATTTTATTTAGCAACCTTTCGGTTACCACTAGGCTACCTGCCGTCCCTACACTCTAACCACTAGGCTACCTGCCGCCCCTACACTCTAACCACTAGGCTACCTGCCGCCCCTACACTCTAACCACTAGGCTACCTGCCGCCCCTACACTCTAACCACTAGGCAACCTCCCGCCCCTACACTCTAACCACTAGGCTACCTGCCGTCCCTACACTCTAACCACTAGGCTACCTGCCGTCCCTACACTCTAACCACTAGGCTACCTGCCGCCCCTACACTCTAACCACTAGGCAACCTGCCGCCCCTACACTCTAACCACTAGGCTACCTGCCGTCCCTCCACTCTAACCACTAGGCTACCTGCCGTCCCTACACTCTAACCACTAGGCTACCTGCCGTCCCTACACTCTAACCACTAGGCTACTTGCCGCCTCTACACTCTAATCACTAGGCTACCTGCCGTCCCTACACTCTAACCACTAGGCTACCTGCCGTCCCTACACTCTAACAACTAGGCTACCTGCCGTCCCTACACTCTAACCACTAGGCTACCTGCCGTCCCTACACTCTAACCACTAGCCTACCTGCCGTCCCTACACTCTAACCACTAGGCTACCTGCCGTCCCTACACTCTAACCACTAGGCTACCTGCCGCCCCTACACTCTAACCACTAGGCTACCTGCCGTCCCTACACTCTAACCACTAGGCTACCTGCCGCCCCTACACTCTAACCACTAGGCTACCTGCCGCCCCTACACTCTAACAACTAGGCTACCTGCCGTCCCTACACTCTAACCACTAGGCTACCTGCCGTCCCTACACTCTAACCACTAGGCTACCTGCCGACCCTACACTCTAACCACTAGGCTACCTGCCGCCTCTACACTCTAATCACTAGGCTACCTGCCGTCCCTACACTCTAACCACTAGGCTACCTGCCGTCCCTACACTCTAACAACTAGGCTACCTGCCGTCCCTACACTCTAACCACTAGCCTACCTGCCGTCCCTACACTCTAACCACTAGCCTACTTGCCGTCCCTACACTCTAACCACTAGCCTACCTGCCGTCCCTACACTCTAACCACTAGGCTACCTGCCGTCCCTACACTCTAACCACTAGGCTACCTGCCGCCCCTACACTCTAACCACTAGGCTACCTGCCGTCCCTACACTCTAACCACTAGGCAACCTGCCGCCCCTACACTCTAACCACTAGGCTACCTGCCGTCCCTACACTCTAACAACTAGGCTACCTGCCGTCCCTACACTCTAACCACTAGGCTACCTGCCGTCCCTACACTCTAACCACTAGGCTACCTGCAGACCCTACACTCTAACCACTAGGCTACCTGCCGCCTCTACACTCTAATCACTAGGCTACCTGCCGTCCCTACACTCTAACCACTAGGCTACCTGCCGTCCCTACACTCTAACCACTAGGCTACCTGCCATCCCTACACTCTAACCACTAGGCAACCTGCCGCACCTACACTCTAACCACTAGGCTACCTGCCGTCCCTACACTCTAACCACTAGGCTACCTGCCGTCCCTACACTCTAACCACTAGGCTACCTGCCGTCCCTACACTCTAACCACTAGGCTACCTGCCGTCCCTACACTCTAACAACTAGGCTACCTGCCGTCCCTACACTCTAACAACTAGGCTACCTGCCGTCCCTACACTCTAACCACTAGGCTACCTGCCGTCCCTACACTCTAACCACTAGGCTACCTGCCGTCCCTACACTCTAACCACTAGGCTACCTGCCGCCCCTACACTCTAACCACTAGGCTACCTGCCGCCCCTACACTCTAACTACTAGGCTACCTGCCGTCCCTACACTCTAACCACTAGGCTACCTGCCGTCCCTACACTCTAACAACTAGGCTACCTGCCGTCCCTACACTCTAACCACTAGGCTACCTGCCGTCCCTACACTCTAACCACTAGGCTACCTGCCGCCCCTACACTCTAACCACTAGGCTACCTGCTGCCCCTACACTCTAACAACTAGGCTACCTGCCGTCCCTACACTCTAACCACTAGGCTACCTGCCGTCCCTACACTCTAACCACTAGGCTACCTGCCGCCCCTACACTCTAACCACTAGGCTACCTGCCGCCCCTACACTCTAACAACTAGGCTACCTGCCGTCCCTACACTCTAACCACTAGGCTACCTGCCGTCCCTACACTCTAACCACTAGGCTACCTGCCGCCCCTACACTCTAACCACTAGGCTACCTGCCGCCCCTACACTCTAACAACTAGGCTACCTGCCGCCCCTACACTCTAACCACTAGGCTACCTGCCGTCCCTACACTCTAACCACTAGGCTACCTGCCGTCCCTACACTCTAACCACTAGGCTACCTGCCGTCCCTACACTCTAACCACTAGGCTACCTGCCGTCCCTACACTCTAACCACTAGGCTACCTGCCGCCCCTACACTCTAACCACTAGGCTACCTGCCGTCCCTACACTCTAACCACTAGGCTACCTGCCGTCCCTACACTCTAACCACTAGGCTACCTGCCGCCCCTACACTCTAACCACTAGCCTACCTGCCGCCCCTACACTCTAACAACTAGGCTACCTGCCGCCCCTACACTCTAACAACTAGGCTACCTGCCGTCCCTACACTCTAACCACTAGGCTACCTGCCGCCCCTACACTCTAACCACTAGCCTACCTGCCGCCCCTACACTCTAACAACTAGGCTACCTGCCGCCCCTACACTCTAACAACTAGGCTACCTGCCGCCCCTACACTCTAACCACTAGGCTACCTGCCGTCCCTACACTCTAACCACTAGGCTACCTGCCGCCCCTACACTCTAACAACTAGGCTACCTGCTACTCCAACGCTTATAAATGTCAATATATGTTTGTGCGTGTGCAGACTTTTCGATTCTTAAACAGGGCCCTAATGTGCATGCAGGATTATTTATCCTGGCCACTCCACCTATCAGTGATTCAACTGGAGCATCAAAAACAACCCTGACAAAGTCATGTAACAGGTGGTCATGTTGTGGTTGTACATAAAGGGATATAATCAGGATGAAACAGCCTCATATTCATACAGACAGTGTCCTGTTACACGGCTGTTATGGTGAACGCTGTGCTCTCTGTCTCAGGTGGGTGGATGGCTGGATGACATTAGCTGGATGACATTAGCTGGATGACATGGTGTTCTAAAACACTGTGTGAATACAGACCTGAACCAGAGGATGAGGGACAGGGCTTAATAACCCTCAAATCCTTCTGGAAGCTCAGGTTGTGTCGTGAGGTCACAAGCATTCACTCACACACATGGAAACAATCACTCACTCACTCACACACACACACAGACAGACAGACAGACAGACAGACAGACAGACAGACAGACAGACAGACAGACAGACAGACAGACGCACGCACGCACGCACGCACACACACACTTCTGTTTGATGATCTCTAAATGGTTTCAGCCCCAGGCCTCACTAAACTTTACTACATCTCTCTTCTCCTACCCAAGATGCCTGTAAAAATGCTAATGAATATGCAGGGACAACCTTAAATTTGTATTTTTTAAGTCTCATTGAGACTGTCCTTCATTTGGCTGTGCTTGTCTTTGTCTACAGCTTATTTAT